>NC_136057.1:1016308034-1016315534 GCF_964261635.1 Lissotriton helveticus | reverse complement strand
GGCGGGAGGAAGGCGACGCCGTCCGTCCTGCCGCCCGCGCGGCAAGACGGCCCGGGCGCCCCGTTCAAGGCTTCCCCTCTGGGAGTCAGACTGCACCGTTGGGTGAAAAAAAACATTGCCAGGCGCTCGGCCCGGGAGTCCCACCACACCCGCCCGGCGGGCGGGAGAGGAAGGGGGCTCCCAGTGCGACGGGAGCAGGCTGCCCCGCAGCCGCCGGTCCCTCCCGGGGTAACCGGGAGGGACCGCGCGAGTCTTTTCCAACCCCTCGGCCCGGCCTCACGGGACCGGGTCGAACCGGGTACCTGGCAACGAGGGAAGGTCGCTCCACCTGCACGTCGGCCGCCCGCCGCCGGGCGGCCCCCCGAGCCGTGCCCGCGGGCTGGCAATCGGCCCACCCCACCCTTTGCCCGTGTCGGAGGCACCGGATGGGGAAGAGCCAGACGGCTCTCCCCATCCCGCACGCCTCCCACCGAGAGGAGCCGGGGTCCCCTCGCCGGTCCTCGGCCCCTTCTCTTCCGGGCCACCCTGCCGCGCGAAAGGGCACCTCCTCGGTCGCCCGGACCCCGGTCGGGACCGGGGACTCGGGCGCGGGAGGGCCCAGCCGGCGCCAGGGCCTTTTTTGCGGGGAGGGTTACGGTACCAGCCCGGGGATGCACTGCCATTTCGGTGTCCGTGCCGGGTGAGCTTGGGTTCCGCCTCGCAGAGGGACAGGGGACGGGGGGCGCCCCCCGCGCACCGGTCCCTCGTGCGCGCGTCGGTCAGGCCCTCCTTCCCCCGGGGGGGAAGAGGCCCGCCGAAGTCCCGGTCCTAAAACCCCAGCGCCCCGATGTGGCCGCGGACCGCTCCGCCAGGCCGGGGCACGCCGGGGCTGGGCCGGGCCCTGTGCCTAGGGTGCTTGCTTTCAGGAGGCGGCCGAGGGCTTCGGGCTGGCGCCGTCGGTCGCTCGGGCCGCTCCGCCGTTAATGATCCTTCCGCAGGTTCACCTACGGAAACCTTGTTACGACTTTTACTTCCTCTAGATCAGGGGTGCCCAAACCTGTCCTGGCGGGCCGTATCCATGCCAGATTTTTGGGATATCCCCATCTGGTGATCACGGTTCGATCCCCGGCGCCGGCGGCAGATCAGAGTGCCCAGGACGGGGTCCATGTGACCCGGGCAGTCCTATCCCCTGGGTGTACGTGGTTGTCCGACATGTCGGTCGTATTTGCTTTTACGTACCGGATCGGAATCGGCCCCCATAAAATCGTACGTAAAGTATATAGCAAATCAACCTGAAATCTGCTGGGTCAGAAAGGGCTCGATTCCGATCCGTGTCGGAAGGTTAGGAGTCCGTACGAATTTGTCGGGACGGCATGGCAGAGTGCCCGGGATGGGCTCCATGGCTCTTGGGCAGTCGTCCCCCGGGCGTCCGGGGCTCCATCCAGGCCGACGGCATGGCAGAGTGCCCGGGACGGGCTCCATGCGTCCCGGGCATTCGTCCCCCGGGCGTCCGGGGCTCCATCCAGGCCGGCGGCAAGGCAGTGTGCCCGGGTCGGGCTCCATGCGTCCCGGGCATTCGTCCCCCGGGCGCCTGAAACTGCTGGGTCAGAGAGGGCTCGATTCCGATCCGTGTCGTAAGGTTAGGAGTCCGTACGAATTTGTCAGGACGGCATGGCAGAGTGCCCGGGACGGGCTCCATGCGTCCCGGGCATTCGTCCCCCGGGCGTCCGGGGCTACATCCAGGCTGACGGTATGGCAGAGTGCCCGGGTCGGGCTCCATGGTTTTCACGGTGGTCCTCCCCTGGGTGTCAGGGGGCTCCTGGCCGACGGCATGGAAAAGTACCCAGGACGGGCTCCATGCGTCCCGGGCATTTGTCCCCCGGGCGTCCGGGGCTCCATCCAGGCCGACGGCATGGCAGAGTGCCCGGGTCGGGCTCCATGGTTTCCAGGGTGGTCCTCCCCAGGGTGTCGGGGCGCTCCATGCCGAAGGCATGGAAAAGTGCCCAGGACGGGCTCCATGCGTCCCGGGCATTTGTCCCCCGGGCGTCCGGGGCTCCATCCAGGCCGACGGCATGGCAGAGTGCCCGGGTCGGGCTCCATGGCTTTCACGGTGGTCCTCCCCTGGGTGTCTGGGGGCTCCAGGCCGAAGGCATGGAAAAGTGCCCAGGACGGGCTCCATGCGTCCCGGGCACGGGCACGGGGACGGGGACAGGGTCGGGAGAGTCCAGGCGGCTTCACTTCCGTGTCCAGCCATCTGATCGCCCAGATTCCCTCGGCCATCTGCTCGCCCGGATCCCCTCGGGCATCTGGTCGCCCGCAACGCTTTCCTGAGGGGCGACCAGATGGCCGAACTTCCCTGGAAGTCCCGATGAGGTGCCATTCGCCGCCCGGATCCCAGCGAGGGCTCCAGGAGGTTGGGTACATTCGCGCCTTGGGTCCCCTCTGTCACCTCGCGTGCACAGATTACAAGAAAAGGGGGTCATTTTCCTCCGGATTACTAGGGAGAAGGGTACGCCCGGACACCCCTCCGAGGCTGGTGGTTCTCTGCCATGGGGACCAGATGGGCTATGCCTGGGCAACACCTCCCTAGGCCACCCGGGGCTTCCTTCCTCCAGGCCAACTGCATGTCAAATTGCCCAGGACGGGCTCCATGGCTCCTGGGCAGTCGCCCCCCGGGCGTCCGGGGCTCCTTCCAGGCTGACGGCATTGAAAAGTGCCCAGGACGGGCTCCATGCGTCCCGGGCATTCGTCCCCCGGGCGTCCGGGGCTCCATCCAGGCCGACGGCATGGCAGAGTGCCCGGGTCGGGCTCCATGGCTTTCACGGTGGTCCTCCCCTGGGTGTCTGGGGGCTCCAGGCCGAAGGCATGGAAAAGTGCCCAGGACGGGCTCCATGCGTCCCGGGCATTCGTCCCCCCGGGCGTCCGGGGCACCCATCTCCATGAGGCCAACGGCATAGGCAAAGTACCCAGGACGGGCTCCATGGGTCCCGGGCAGACCACCCCCCGGGCGTCCGGGGGACCCACCTCCAGGCCGACGGAATGTCAAAGTACCCAGGACGGGCTCCATGGGTCCCGGGCAGCTTCCCCCGGGGCGTCCGGGGCACCCACCTCCAGGCCGACGGCATGTCAAAGTACCCAGGACGGGCTCCACGGGTCCCGGGCATTCCTCCCCCAGGTCGTCCGGGCCCTAGAGCTCCGGTGGTCCAACCTGCGCCTGAGGCCCAGCCGGGGTCCAAGAGCCCTGCCTTGCGTGGGCTGGCAGTCAGGAACCCTACCGCGAAGGCTTGGGGTGGATGGGGAGCTGGGAGTCCTTTCGATCCGGGCCATCTGGTCGCCCGCGATGCTTTCCAATGGGGCGACCAGATGGCCGGGCTTCCCTGGAAGTCCCGATGAGGTGCCATTCGCCTCCCGGATCCCAGCTAGGGCTCCATGAGCTCGGGTTCTTTTACGCCTTGGGTCCTCTCTGTCACCTCGCGTGCACGGATTGCAAGAAAGGGGGGTAATTTCCCTCCGGATTACTAGGGGCAGGGTACGCCCGGACACCTCTCCAGGGCTGGTGGTTCTCTGCCCGGGGACCAGATGAGATATGCCTGGGCAACACCTCCCCCGGGCGTCTGGGGGCTCCATTCTCCGGGCCAACGGCATGGCTCAATGCCCAGGACGGGCTCCACGTGTCCCGGACAGACCGCCCCTGGGCGTCCGGGGCACCCATCTCCAGGAGGCCAACGGGATGGCAAAGTACCCGGGAAGGGCTCCACGGGTCCCGGGCAGCCTTCCCCCGGGCGTCCGGGGCTCCCACCTCCAGGCCGACGGCATGTCACACTGCCCAGGACGGGCTCCATGGGCCCCGGACAGACCTCCCCCGGGCGTCCGGGGCACCCATCTCCAGGAGGCCAACAGCGTTGCAAAGTACCCGGAAAGGACTCCACGGGTACCGGGCAGTCCTCCCCCGGGCGTCCGGGGCACCCATCTCCATGAGGCCAACGGCATTGGCAAAGTACCCGGGAGGGGCTCCACGGGTCCCGGGCAGGCCTCCCCCGGGCGTCCAGGGCACCCACCTCCAGGCCGACGGCATGTAAAAGTGCCCAGGACGGGCTCCATGGGTCCCGGGCAGCCCACCCCCGGGCATCTTGGGCACCCATCTCCAGGAGGCCAACGGAGTTGCAAAGTACCCGGGAAGGGCTCCACGGGTACCGGGCAGTCCTCCCCCGGGCGTCCGGGGGGGGCTCCCTTCTCCAGGCCGACGGCATGGTTCAATGCCCAGGACGGGACGTCAAGTGGCCAGGACGGGCTCCATGCGTCCCGGGAATTCGTCCCGGGACGGGGACGGGGACGGGGACGGGGTGGGGAAGAGTCCAGGCGGCTTCACCTCCATGCCCGGCCATCTGGTCGCCCGGATTCCCTCGGCCATCTGGTCGCCCGGATCCCCTCGGGCATCTGGTCGCCCGCAACGCTTTCCTATGGGGGGGGGGACCAGATGGCCGAACTTCCCTGGAAGTCTTAATGAGGTGCCATTCGCCTCCCGGATCCCAGCGAGGGCTCCATGAGGTCGGGTTCTTTCACGCCTTGGGTCCCCTCTGTCACCTCGCGTGCACAGATTGCAAGAAAGGGGGGTAATTTGCCTCCGGATTACTATGGGGCAGGGTATGCCCGGACACCCCTCCAGGTTTGGTGGTTCTCTGCCATGGGGACCAGATGGGATATGCCTGGGCAACACCTCCCTAGGCCACCCGGAGCTTCCTTCCTCCAGGCCAACTGCATGTCAAATTGCCCAGGACGGGCTCCATGGCTCTTGGGCAGTCGTCCCCCGGGCGTCCGGTGCTCCATCCAGGCCGACGGCATGGCAGAGTGCCCGGGACAGGCTCCATGCGTCCCGGGCCTTCGTCCCCCCGGGCGTCCGGGGCTCCATCCAGGCTGACGGCATGGCAGAGTGCCCGGGACGGGCTCCACGGGCCCCGGGCGTCCGGGGCTCCCTTCCCCGGGCCAGCGGCATGTCAGAGTGCCCAGGACGGGCTCCACGGGCCCCGGTCATCCGGGGCACCCTTCCCCGGGCCAGCGGCATGTCAGAGTGCCCAGGACCAGTTCCACGGGTCCCGGGCAGTCCTCCCCCGGGCGTCCGGGGGGGGCTCCCTTCTCCAGGCCAAAGCATTTCAGAGTGCCCAGGACGGGCTCCACGGGTTCCGGGCGTCCAGGTCTCCCTTCCCCGGGCCAATGGCTTGTCAGAGTGCCCAGGACGGGCTCCACGGGTCCCGGGCAGTCCTCCCCCTGGGTGTCCGGGGCTCCCTTCCCCGGGCCAAAGCATTTCAGAGTGCCCAGGACGGGCTCCACGGGTCCCGGGCAGTCCTCCCCCTGGGTGTCCGGGGCTCCCTTCCCCGGGCCAACGGCATACAGGAGTGCCCAGGACGGGCTCCACGGGTCCCGGACGTCCGGGGCTCCCTTCCCCGGGCCAACGGCATGTCAGAGTGCCCAGGACGAGTTCCACGGGTCCCGGGCAGTCCTCCCCCTGGGTGTCCGGGGCTCCCTTCCCCGGGCCAAAGCATTTCAGAGTGCCCAGGACGGGCTCCACGGGTCCCGGACGTCCGGGGCTCCCTTCCCCGGGCCAACGGCATACAGGAGTGCCCAGGACGGGCTCCACGGGTCCCGGACGTCCGGGGCTCCCTTCCCCGGGCCAACGGCATACAGGAGTGCCCAGGACGGGCTCCACAGGTCCCGGTCGTCTGGGGCTCCCTTCCCCGGGCCAACGGCTTGTCAGAGTGCCAAGGACGGGCTCCACGGGTCCCGGTCGTCTGGGGTCCCTCCCCCCCGGGCCAACAGCAGGTCAGAGTGCCCAGGACGGGCTCCATGGGTCCCGGGCAGCCCGCCCCCCGGGCGTTCGGGGCACCCATCTCCAGGAGGCCAACGGCGTTGCAAAGTACCCGGGAAGGGCTCCACGGGTACCGGGCAGTCCTCCCCCGGGCGTCCGGGGCTCCCTTCTCCAGGCCAACGACATGGTTCAATGCCCAGGACGGGCTCCATGTGTCCCGGACAGACCTCCCCCGGGCGTCCGGGGCACCCATCTCCAGGCCAACGGCATGGCTCAATGCCCAGGACGGGCTCCATGGGTCCGGGGAGGCGTCCCATGCGCCTCCGGGCTTGGGAGCCCCGGCTGGGTCCAGGGGCCCGGGCGGGCCCCCGGGTCGGGTGCTCCGGCCCTGGTCCCTGTCTCCCAGCCTACCGCACTGCCAAGGGCCTAGGAATGGGTTCCGTTGTTCCCGGGGAGCCTACCCTTGCTTGGCTGGGTTCAGGAGCAGTGGCTTGGGCCCCTGAGGGCCCGGGGAGGGCGGCCTCCCCACCCCGGGCTCTGTCCTTGGTCCTGCTGCGTGGCAGGGTGCCCGGGACGGGGTCCGGAGGGACCGGGGAGGCGTCCCATGCACCTCCGGGCTTGGGAGCCCCGGCTGGGTCCAGGGGCCCGGGCGGGCCCCGGGTCGGGTGCTCCGGCCCTGGTCCCTGTCTCCCAGCCTACCACACTGCCAAGGGCCTAGGAATGGGTTCCGTTGTTCCCGGGGAGCCTCCCCTTGCTTGGCTGGGTTCAGGAGCAGTGGCTAGGGCCCCTGAGGGCCCGGGGAGGGCGGCCTCCCCACCCCGGGCTCTGTCCTTGGTCCTGCTGCGTGGCAGGGTGCCCGGGACGGGGTCCGGAGGGACCGGGGAGGCGTCCCATGCACCTCCGGGCTTGGGAGCCCCGGCTGGGTCCAGGGGCCCGGGCGGGCCCCGGGTCGGGTGCTCCGGCCCTGGGCCCTGTCTCCCAGCCTACCGCACTGCCAAGGGCCTAGGAATGGGTTCCGTTGTTCCCGGGGAGCCTCCCCTTGCTTGGCTGGGTTCAGGAGCAGTGGCTAGGGCCCCTGAGGGCCCGGGGAGGGCGGCCTCCCCACCCCGGGCTCTGTCCTTGGTCCTGCTGCGTGGCAGGGTGCCCGGGACGGGGTCCGGAGGGACCGGGGAGGCGTCCCATGCACCTCCGGGCTTGGGAGCCCCGGCTGGGTCCAGGGGCCCGGGCGGGCCCCGGGTCGGGTGCTCCGGCCCTGGGCCCTGTCTCCCAGCCTGCCGCACTGCCAAGGGCCCGGGAAGGGGTTCCGATGTGCCCGGGGAGCCTCCCCTTGCTTGGCTGGGTTCAGGAGCAGTGGCTAGGGCCCCTGAGGGCCCGGGGAGGGCGGCCTCCCCACCCCGGGCTCTGTCCTTGGTCCTGCTGCGTGGCAGGGTGCCCGGGACGGGGTCCGGAGGGACCGGGGAGGCGTCCCATGCACCTCCGGGCTTGGGAGCCCCGGCTGGGTCCAGGGGCCCGGGCGGGCCCCGGGTCGGGTGCTCCGGCCCTGGGCCCTGTCTCCCAGCCTGCCGCACTGCCAAGGGCCCGGGAAGGGGTTCCGATGTGCCCGGGGAGCCTCCCCTTGCTTGGCTGGGTTCAGGAGCAGTGGCTAGGGCCCCTGAGGGCCCGGGGAGGGCGGCCTCCCCACCCCGGGCTCTGTCCTTGGTCCTGCTGCGTGGCAGGGT
>NC_136057.1:1016283034-1016295534 GCF_964261635.1 Lissotriton helveticus | reverse complement strand
CTCGGCCATCTGGTCGCACGCAATGCTATCCAAAAGGGCGACCAGATGGCCAAACCTCCCTGGAAGTCCCTATGAGGTGCCATTTGCCTCCCCGATCCCAGCGAGGGCTCCAGGAGGTCGGGTACTTTTACGCCTTGGGTCCCCTCTGTCAACTCGTGTGCACAGATTACAAGAAAGGGGGGTAATTTTCCTCCGGATTACTAGGGGTAAGGGTATGCCCGGACACCCCTGGAAGGCTGGTGGTTCTCTGCCAGGGGGACCAGATGGGCTATGCCTGGGTAACAACACCCGGGGCTTCCCTCCTCCAGGCCAACGGCATGTCAAAGTGCCCAGGACGGGCTCCATGCGTCCCGGGCAGTCGTCCCCCGGGTCTCCAGGCCAACGGCATGAGCGAGTGCCCAGGTCGGGCTCCATGCGCCCCGGGCAGTCGTCCCCCGGGTCTCCAGGCCAACGGCATGAGCGAGTGCCCAGGTCGGGCTCCATGCTTCCCGGGCAGTCGTCCCCCGGGTCTCAAGGCCGATGGCATGTCAAAGTGCCCAGGATGGGCTCCATGCGTCCCGGGCATTCCTCCCCCCGGGCGTCCGTCGCTCCCTTCTCCGGGCCGACGGCAGGTCAGATTGCCCAGGACGGGCTCCATGGGTCCCGGGCATTCCTCCGCTGGGTGTCCGGCTCTCCCTTCCCCGGGCCAACGGCTTGTCAGAGTGCCCAGGATGGGCTCCACGGGCCCCGGACGTCCGGGGCTCCCTTCCCCGGGCCAACGGCATGCCAGAATGCCCAGGACGGGCTCCACGAGTCCCGGGCGTCCGGGGCTCCCTTCCCTGGGACAACGGCTTGTCAGAGTGCCCAGGACGGGCTCCACGGGTCCCGGGCATCTTGGGCTCCCTTCCCCGGGCCAACGGCATGCCAGAGTGCCCAGGACGGGCTTCACGAGTCCCCGGCGTCCGGGGCTCCCTTCCCCGGGACAACGGCTTGTCAGAGTGCCCAGGACGGGCTCCACGGGTCCCGGGCATCTGGGGCTCCCTTCCCCGTGCCAACGGCATGCCAGAGTGCCCAGGACGGGCTCCACGAGTCCCCGGCGTCCGGGGCTCCCTTCCCCGGGACACCGGCTTGTCAGAGTGCCCATGACGGGCTCCACGGGTCCCGGGTATCTGGGACTCCCTTCCCTGGGCCAACGGCATGCCGGAGTTCCCAGGACAGGCTCCACGGGTCCCGGGCGTCCGGGGCTCCCTTCCCCGGTCCGACGGCTTGTCAGAGTGCCCAGGACGGGCTCCACGGCTCCCGGGCGTCCGGGGTTCCCTTCCCCGGGTCAGCAGAAAGTCAGAGTGCCCAGGACGAGTTCCACGGGTCCCGGGCAGTCCTCCCCCGGGCGTCCGGGGCTCCCTTCCCCGGGCCGTCGGCAGGTCAGAGTGCCCAGGACGGGCTCCATGGGTCCCGGGCAGTCCTCCCCCCGGGCGTCCGGGGCTCCCTTCCCCGGTCAGACGGCAGGTCAGAGTGCCCAGGACGGGCTCCACGGGTCCCGGGCAGTCCTCCCCCCGGGCGTCCGGCGCTCCCTTCTCCAGGCCGATGGCAGGTCAGAGTGACCAGGACGGGCTCCACGGGTCCCGGGCAGTCCTCTCCCGGGCGTACGTGGTTGTCCGACAGATTCGGGCAGATGTGCTTTTACGAACCGGATCGGAATCGGCCCAAATAATAATAATAATAATAATAATCCACATTTGTAAGGCGCACAATCACCCGTAAGGGTCTCTAGGCGCTAGGGGCCGTTGGGAAGATTAAGCAAGCTATTGCCCAGAGTCAAATGGTGCTGGGCTAATCTGCGGCCGGTGCCGGGGATCGAACCCTGATCTCTGGGATGCTCGAGGGTTACTACGCGCTCTACAAAAACCTTAAATAAAAAAATCTCCAGATTCCGGAGTCAGCCGCCCTAGCCGCGGCGCCAGCTATTTCCCAGAGTCACCTGGTGCTGGGCTAATCTGCCGCCGGTGCCGGGGATCGAACCGTGATCTCCAGATTCCGGAGTCAGCCTCCCTAGCCGCGGCGCCAGCTATTTCCCAGAGTCACGTGGTGCTGGGCTAATCTGCGGCCGGTGCCGGGGATCGAACCCTGATCTCTGGGATGCTCGAGGGTTACTACGCGCTCTACAAAAACCTTAAATAAAAAAATCTCCAGATTCCGGAGTCAGCCGCCCTAGCCGCGGCGCCAGCTATTTCCCAGAGTCACCTGGTGCTGGGCTAATCTGCCGCCGGTGCCGGGGATCGAACCGTGATCCCCAGATGGGGATATCCCAAAAATCTGGCATGGATACGGCCCGCCAGGACTGGTTTGGGCACCCCTGATATAGAGGCAGTCAACGCGAAATCTGCTGGGTTCGATTCCGATCCGTGTCAGAAGGACCGTAGGGCTTGGGAGTCCGTACAACAGGGGTGCCCAAACCTGTCCTGGCGGGCCGTATCCATGCCAGATTTTTGGGATATCCCCATCTGGTGATCACGGTTCGATCCCCGGCGCCGGCGGCAGATCAGAGTGCCCAGGACGGGGTCCATGTGACCCGGGCAGTCCTATCCCCTGGGTGTACGTGGTTGTCCGACATGTCGGTCGTATTTGCTTTTACGTACCGGATCGGAATCGGCCCCCATAAAATCGTACGTAAAGTATATAGCAAATCAACCTGAAATCTGCTGGGTCAGAAAGGGCTCGATTCCGATCCGTGTCGGAAGGTTAGGAGTCCGTACGAATTTGTCGGGACGGCATGGCAGAGTGCCCGGGATGGGCTCCATGGCTCTTGGGCAGTCGTCCCCCGGGCGTCCGGGGCTCCATCCAGGCCGACGGCATGGCAGAGTGCCCGGGACGGGCTCCATGCGTCCCGGGCATTCGTCCCCCGGGCGTCCGGGGCTCCATCCAGGCCGGCGGCAAGGCAGTGTGCCCGGGTCGGGCTCCATGCGTCCCGGGCATTCGTCCCCCGGGCGCCTGAAACTGCTGGGTCAGAGAGGGCTCGATTCCGATCCGTGTCGTAAGGTTAGGAGTCCGTACGAATTTGTCAGGACGGCATGGCAGAGTGCCCGGGACGGGCTCCATGCGTCCCGGGCATTCGTCCCCCGGGCGTCCGGGGCTACATCCAGGCTGACGGTATGGCAGAGTGCCCGGGTCGGGCTCCATGGTTTTCACGGTGGTCCTCCCCTGGGTGTCAGGGGGCTCCTGGCCGACGGCATGGAAAAGTACCCAGGACGGGCTCCATGCGTCCCGGGCATTTGTCCCCCGGGCGTCCGGGGCTCCATCCAGGCCGACGGCATGGCAGAGTGCCCGGGTCGGGCTCCATGGTTTCCAGGGTGGTCCTCCCCAGGGTGTCGGGGCGCTCCATGCCGAAGGCATGGAAAAGTGCCCAGGACGGGCTCCATGCGTCCCGGGCATTTGTCCCCCGGGCGTCCGGGGCTCCATCCAGGCCGACGGCATGGCAGAGTGCCCGGGTCGGGCTCCATGGCTTTCACGGTGGTCCTCCCCTGGGTGTCTGGGGGCTCCAGGCCGAAGGCATGGAAAAGTGCCCAGGACGGGCTCCATGCGTCCCGGGCACGGGCACGGGGACGGGGACAGGGTCGGGAGAGTCCAGGCGGCTTCACTTCCGTGTCCAGCCATCTGATCGCCCAGATTCCCTCGGCCATCTGCTCGCCCGGATCCCCTCGGGCATCTGGTCGCCCGCAACGCTTTCCTGAGGGGCGACCAGATGGCCGAACTTCCCTGGAAGTCCCGATGAGGTGCCATTCGCCGCCCGGATCCCAGCGAGGGCTCCAGGAGGTTGGGTACATTCGCGCCTTGGGTCCCCTCTGTCACCTCGCGTGCACAGATTACAAGAAAAGGGGGTCATTTTCCTCCGGATTACTAGGGAGAAGGGTACGCCCGGACACCCCTCCGAGGCTGGTGGTTCTCTGCCATGGGGACCAGATGGGCTATGCCTGGGCAACACCTCCCTAGGCCACCCGGGGCTTCCTTCCTCCAGGCCAACTGCATGTCAAATTGCCCAGGACGGGCTCCATGGCTCCTGGGCAGTCGTCCCCCGGGCGTCCGGGGCTCCTTCCAGGCTGACGGCATTGAAAAGTGCCCAGGACGGGCTCCATGCGTCCCGGGCATTCGTCCCCCGGGCGTCCGGGGCTCCATCCAGGCCGACGGCATGGCAGAGTGCCCGGGTCGGGCTCCATGGCTTTCACGGTGGTCCTCCCCTGGGTGTCTGGGGGCTCCAGGCCGAAGGCATGGAAAAGTGCCCAGGACGGGCTCCATGCGTCCCGGGCATTCGTCCCCCCGGGCGTCCGGGGCACCCATCTCCATGAGGCCAACGGCATAGGCAAAGTACCCAGGACGGGCTCCATGGGTCCCGGGCAGACCACCCCCCGGGCGTCCGGGGGACCCACCTCCAGGCCGACGGAATGTCAAAGTACCCAGGACGGGCTCCATGGGTCCCGGGCAGCTTCCCCCGGGGCGTCCGGGGCACCCACCTCCAGGCCGACGGCATGTCAAAGTACCCAGGACGGGCTCCACGGGTCCCGGGCATTCCTCCCCCAGGTCGTCCGGGCCCTAGAGCTCCGGTGGTCCAACCTGCGCCTGAGGCCCAGCCGGGGTCCAAGAGCCCTGCCTTGCGTGGGCTGGCAGTCAGGAACCCTACCGCGAAGGCTTGGGGTGGATGGGGAGCTGGGAGTCCTTTCGATCCGGGCCATCTGGTCGCCGGCGATGCTTTCCAATGGCGCGACCAGATGGCCGGGCTTCCCTGGAAGTCCCGATGAGGTGCCATTCGCCTCCCGGATCCCAGCTAGGGCTCCATGAGCTCGGGTTCTTTTACGCCTTGGGTCCCCTCTGTCACCTCGCGTGCACGGATTGCAAGAAAGGGGGGTAATTTCCCTCCGGATTACTAGGGGCAGGGTACGCCCGGACACCTCTCCAGGGCTGGTGGTTCTCTGCCCGGGGACCAGATGAGATATGCCTGGGCAACACCTCCCCCGGGCGTCTGGGGGCTCCATTCTCCGGGCCAACGGCATGGCTCAATGCCCAGGACGGGCTCCACGTGTCCCGGACAGACCGCCCCTGGGCGTCCGGGGCACCCATCTCCAGGAGGCCAACGGGATGGCAAAGTACCCGGGAAGGGCTCCACGGGTCCCGGGCAGCCTTCCCCCGGGCGTCCGGGGCTCCCACCTCCAGGCCGACGGCATGTCACACTGCCCAGGACGGGCTCCATGGGCCCCGGACAGACCTCCCCCGGGCGTCCGGGGCACCCATCTCCAGGAGGCCAACAGCGTTGCAAAGTACCCGGAAAGGACTCCACGGGTACCGGGCAGTCCTCCCCCGGGCGTCCGGGGCACCCATCTCCATGAGGCCAACGGCATTGGCAAAGTACCCGGGAGGGGCTCCACGGGTCCCGGGCAGGCCTCCCCCGGGCGTCCAGGGCACCCACCTCCAGGCCGACGGCATGTAAAAGTGCCCAGGACGGGCTCCATGGGTCCCGGGCAGCCCACCCCCGGGCATCTTGGGCACCCATCTCCAGGAGGCCAACGGAGTTGCAAAGTACCCGGGAAGGGCTCCACGGGTACCGGGCAGTCCTCCCCCGGGCGTCCGGGGGGGGCTCCCTTCTCCAGGCCGACGGCATGGTTCAATGCCCAGGACGGGACGTCAAGTGGCCAGGACGGGCTCCATGCGTCCCGGGAATTCGTCCCGGGACGGGGACGGGGACGGGGACGGGGTGGGGAAGAGTCCAGGCGGCTTCACCTCCATGCCCGGCCATCTGGTCGCCCGGATTCCCTCGGCCATCTGGTCGCCCGGATCCCCTCGGGCATCTGGTCGCCCGCAACGCTTTCCTATGGGGGGGGGACCAGATGGCCGAACTTCCCTGGAAGTCTTAATGAGGTGCCATTCGCCTCCCGGATCCCAGCGAGGGCTCCATGAGGTCGGGTTCTTTCACGCCTTGGGTCCCCTCTGTCACCTCGCGTGCACAGATTGCAAGAAAGGGGGGTAATTTGCCTCCGGATTACTATGGGGCAGGGTATGCCCGGACACCCCTCCAGGTTTGGTGGTTCTCTGCCATGGGGACCAGATGGGATATGCCTGGGCAACACCTCCCTAGGCCACCCGGAGCTTCCTTCCTCCAGGCCAACTGCATGTCAAATTGCCCAGGACGGGCTCCATGGCTCTTGGGCAGTCGTCCCCCGGGCGTCCGGTGCTCCATCCAGGCCGACGGCATGGCAGAGTGCCCGGGACAGGCTCCATGCGTCCCGGGCCTTCGTCCCCCCGGGCGTCCGGGGCTCCATCCAGGCTGACGGCATGGCAGAGTGCCCGGGACGGGCTCCACGGGCCCCGGGCGTCCGGGGCTCCCTTCCCCGGGCCAGCGGCATGTCAGAGTGCCCAGGACGGGCTCCACGGGCCCCGGTCATCCGGGGCACCCTTCCCCGGGCCAGCGGCATGTCAGAGTGCCCAGGACCAGTTCCACGGGTCCCGGGCAGTCCTCCCCCGGGCGTCCGGGGGGGGCTCCCTTCTCCAGGCCAAAGCATTTCAGAGTGCCCAGGACGGGCTCCACGGGTTCCGGGCGTCCAGGTCTCCCTTCCCCGGGCCAATGGCTTGTCAGAGTGCCCAGGACGGGCTCCACGGGTCCCGGGCAGTCCTCCCCCTGGGTGTCCGGGGCTCCCTTCCCCGGGCCAAAGCATTTCAGAGTGCCCAGGACGGGCTCCACGGGTCCCGGACGTCCGGGGCTCCCTTCCCCGGGCCAACGGCATACAGGAGTGCCCAGGACGGGCTCCACGGGTCCCGGACGTCCGGGGCTCCCTTCCCCGGGCCAACGGCATGTCAGAGTGCCCAGGACGAGTTCCACGGGTCCCGGGCAGTCCTCCCCCTGGGTGTCCGGGGCTCCCTTCCCCGGGCCAAAGCATTTCAGAGTGCCCAGGACGGGCTCCACGGGTCCCGGACGTCCGGGGCTCCCTTCCCCGGGCCAACGGCATACAGGAGTGCCCAGGACGGGCTCCACGGGTCCCGGACGTCCGGGGCTCCCTTCCCCGGGCCAACGGCATACAGGAGTGCCCAGGACGGGCTCCACAGGTCCCGGTCGTCTGGGGCTCCCTTCCCCGGGCCAACGGCTTGTCAGAGTGCCAAGGACGGGCTCCACGGGTCCCGGTCGTCTGGGGTCCCTCCCCCCCGGGCCAACAGCAGGTCAGAGTGCCCAGGACGGGCTCCATGGGTCCCGGGCAGCCCGCCCCCCGGGCGTTCGGGGCACCCATCTCCAGGAGGCCAACGGCGTTGCAAAGTACCCGGGAAGGGCTCCACGGGTACCGGGCAGTCCTCCCCCGGGCGTCCGGGGCTCCCTTCTCCAGGCCAACGACATGGTTCAATGCCCAGGACGGGCTCCATGTGTCCCGGACAGACCTCCCCCGGGCGTCCGGGGCACCCATCTCCAGGCCAACGGCATGGCTCAATGCCCAGGACGGGCTCCATGGGTCCGGGGAGGCGTCCCATGCGCCTCCGGGCTTGGGAGCCCCGGCTGGGTCCAGGGGCCCGGGCGGGCCCCCGGGTCGGGTGCTCCGGCCCTGGTCCCTGTCTCCCAGCCTACCGCACTGCCAAGGGCCTAGGAATGGGTTCCGTTGTTCCCGGGGAGCCTACCCTTGCTTGGCTGGGTTCAGGAGCAGTGGCTTGGGCCCCTGAGGGCCCGGGGAGGGCGGCCTCCCCACCCCGGGCTCTGTCCTTGGTCCTGCTGCGTGGCAGGGTGCCCGGGACGGGGTCCGGAGGGACCGGGGAGGCGTCCCATGCACCTCCGGGCTTGGGAGCCCCGGCTGGGTCCAGGGGCCCGGGCGGGCCCCGGGTCGGGTGCTCCGGCCCTGGTCCCTGTCTCCCAGCCTACCGCACTGCCAAGGGCCTAGGAATGGGTTCCGTTGTTCCCGGGGAGCCTCCCCTTGCTTGGCTGGGTTCAGGAGCAGTGGCTAGGGCCCCTGAGGGCCCGGGGAGGGCGGCCTCCCCACCCCGGGCTCTGTCCTTGGTCCTGCTGCGTGGCAGGGTGCCCGGGACGGGGTCCGGAGGGACCGGGGAGGCGTCCCATGCACCTCCGGGCTTGGGAGCCCCGGCTGGGTCCAGGGGCCCGGGCGGGCCCCGGGTCGGGTGCTCCGGCCCTGGGCCCTGTCTCCCAGCCTACCGCACTGCCAAGGGCCTAGGAATGGGTTCCGTTGTTCCCGGGGAGCCTCCCCTTGCTTGGCTGGGTTCAGGAGCAGTGGCTAGGGCCCCTGAGGGCCCGGGGAGGGCGGCCTCCCCACCCCGGGCTCTGTCCTTGGTCCTGCTGCGTGGCAGGGTGCCCGGGACGGGGTCCGGAGGGACCGGGGAGGCGTCCCATGCACCTCCGGGCTTGGGAGCCCCGGCTGGGTCCAGGGGCCCGGGCGGGCCCCGGGTCGGGTGCTCCGGCCCTGGGCCCTGTCTCCCAGCCTGCCGCACTGCCAAGGGCCCGGGAAGGGGTTCCGATGTGCCCGGGGAGCCTCCCCTTGCTTGGCTGGGTTCAGGAGCAGTGGCTAGGGCCCCTGAGGGCCCGGGGAGGGCGGCCTCCCCACCCCGGGCTCTGTCCTTGGTCCTGCTGCGTGGCAGGGTGCCCGGGACGGGGCCCGGTCCGGCTCCCTTCTCCAGGCCGACGGCATGGTTCAATGCCCAGGACGGGACGTCAAGTGGCCAGGACGGGCTCCATGCGTCCCGGGAATTCGTCCCGGGACGGGGACGGGGACGGGGACGGGGTGGGGAAGAGTCCAGGCGGCTTCACCTCCATGCCCGGCCATCTGGTCGCCCGGATTCCCTCGGCCATCTGGTCGCCCGGATCCCCTCGGGCATCTGGTCGCCCGCAACGCTTTCCTATGGGGGGGGGGACCAGATGGCCGAACTTCCCTGGAAGTCTTAATGAGGTGCCATTCGCCTCCCGGATCCCAGCGAGGGCTCCATGAGGTCGGGTTCTTTCACGCCTTGGGTCCCCTCTGTCACCTCGCGTGCACAGATTGCAAGAAAGGGGGGTAATTTGCCTCCGGATTACTATGGGGCAGGGTATGCCCGGACACCCCTCCAGGTTTGGTGGTTCTCTGCCATGGGGACCAGATGGGATATGCCTGGGCAACACCTCCCTAGGCCACCCGGAGCTTCCTTCCTCCAGGCCAACTGCATGTCAAATTGCCCAGGACGGGCTCCATGGCTCTTGGGCAGTCGTCCCCCGGGCGTCCGGTGCTCCATCCAGGCCGACGGCATGGCAGAGTGCCCGGGACAGGCTCCATGCGTCCCGGGCCTTCGTCCCCCCGGGCGTCCGGGGCTCCATCCAGGCTGACGGCATGGCAGAGTGCCCGGGACGGGCTCCACGGGCCCCGGGCGTCCGGGGCTCCCTTCCCCGGGCCAGCGGCATGTCAGAGTGCCCAGGACGGGCTCCACGGGCCCCGGTCATCCGGGGCACCCTTCCCCGGGCCAGCGGCATGTCAGAGTGCCCAGGACCAGTTCCACGGGTCCCGGGCAGTCCTCCCCCGGGCGTCCGGGGGGGGCTCCCTTCTCCAGGCCAAAGCATTTCAGAGTGCCCAGGACGGGCTCCACGGGTTCCGGGCGTCCAGGTCTCCCTTCCCCGGGCCAATGGCTTGTCAGAGTGCCCAGGACGGGCTCCACGGGTCCCGGGCAGTCCTCCCCCTGGGTGTCCGGGGCTCCCTTCCCCGGGCCAAAGCATTTCAGAGTGCCCAGGACGGGCTCCACGGGTCCCGGACGTCCGGGGCTCCCTTCCCCGGGCCAACGGCATACAGGAGTGCCCAGGACGGGCTCCACGGGTCCCGGACGTCCGGGGCTCCCTTCCCCGGGCCAACGGCATGTCAGAGTGCCCAGGACGAGTTCCACGGGTCCCGGGCAGTCCTCCCCCTGGGTGTCCGGGGCTCCCTTCCCCGGGCCAAAGCATTTCAGAGTGCCCAGGACGGGCTCCACGGGTCCCGGACATCCGGGGCTCCCTTCCCCGGGCCAACGGCATACAGGAGTGCCCAGGACGGGCTCCACGGGTCCCGGACGTCCGGGGCTCCCTTCCCCGGGCCAACGGCATACAGGAGTGCCCAGGACGGGCTCCACAGGTCCCGGTCGTCTGGGGCTCCCTTCCCCGGGCCAACGGCTTGTCAGAGTGCCAAGGACGGGCTCCACGGGTCCCGGTCGTCTGGGGTCCCTCCCCCCCGGGCCAACAGCAGGTCAGAGTGCCCAGGACGGGCTCCATGGGTCCCGGGCAGCCCGCCCCCCGGGCGTTCGGGGCACCCATCTCCAGGAGGCCAACGGCGTTGCAAAGTACCCGGGAAGGGCTCCACGGGTACCGGGCAGTCCTCCCCCGGGCGTCCGGGGCTCCCTTCTCCAGGCCAACGACATGGTTCAATGCCCAGGACGGGCTCCATGTGTCCCGGACAGACCTCCCCCGGGCGTCCGGGGCACCCATCTCCAGGCCAACGGCATGGCTCAATGCCCAGGACGGGCTCCATGGGTCCGGGGAGGCGTCCCATGCGCCTCCGGGCTTGGGAGCCCCGGCTGGGTCCAGGGGCCCGGGCGGGCCCCCGGGTCGGGTGCTCCGGCCCTGGTCCCTGTCTCCCAGCCTACCGCACTGCCAAGGGCCTAGGAATGGGTTCCGTTGTTCCCGGGGAGCCTCCCCTTGCTTGGCTGGGTTCAGGAGCAGTGGCTAGGGCCCCTGAGGGCCCGGGGAGGGCGGCCTCCCCACCCCGGGCTCTGTCCTTGGTCCTGCTGCGTGGCAGGGTGCCCGGGACGGGGTCCGGAGGGACCGGGGAGGCGTCCCATGCACCTCCGGGCTTGGGAGCCCCGGCTGGGTCCAGGGGCCCGGGCGGGCCCCGGGTCGGGTGCTCCGGCCCTGGGCCCTGTCTCCCAGCCTACCGCACTGCCAAGGGCCTAGGAATGGGTTCCGTTGTTCCCGGGGAGCCTCCCCTTGCTTGGCTGGGTTCAGGAGCAGTGGCTAGGGCCCCTGAGGGCCCGGGGAGGGCGGCCTCCCCACCCCGGGCTCTGTCCTTGGTCCTGCTGCGTGGCAGGGTGCCCGGGACGGGGTCCGGAGGGACCGGGGAGGCGTCCCATGCACCTCCGGGCTTGGGAGCCCCGGCTGGGTCCAGGGGCCCGGGCGGGCCCCGGGTCGGGTGCTCCGGCCCTGGGCCCTGTCTCCCAGCCTGCCGCACTGCCAAGGGCCCGGGAAGGGGTTCCGATGTGCCCGGGGAGCCTCCCCTTGCTTGGCTGGGTTCAGGAGCAGTGGCTAGGGCCCCTGAGGGCCCGGGGAGGGCGGCCTCCCCACCCCGGGCTCTGTCCTTGGTCCTGCTGCGTGGCAGGGTGCCCGGGACGGGGTCCGGAGGGACCGGGGAGGCGTCCCATGCACCTCCGGGCTTGGGAGCCCCGGCTGGGTCCAGGGGCCCGGGCGGGCCCCGGGTCGGGTGCTCCGGCCCTGGGCCCTGTCTCCCAGCCTGCCGCACTGCCAAGGGCCCGGGAAGGGGTTCCGATGTGCCCGGGGAGCCTCCCCTTGCTTGGCTGGGTTCAGGAGCAGTGGCTAGGGCCCCTGAGGGCCCGGGGAGGGCGGCCTCCCCACCCCGGGCTCTGTCCTTGGTCCTGCTGCGTGGCAGGGTGCCCGGGACGGGGTCCGGAGGGACCGGGGAGGCGTCCCATGCACCTCCGGGCTTGGGAGCCCCGGCTGCGTCCAGGGGCCCGGCCGGGCCCCGGGTCGGGTGCTCCGGCCCTGGGCCCTGTCTCCCAGCCTGCCGCACTGCCAAGGGCCCGGGAAGGGGTTCCGATGTGCCCGGGGAGCCTCCCCTTGCTTGGCTGGGTTCAGGAGCAGTGGCTAGGGCCCCTGAGGGCCCGGGGAGGGCGGCCTCCCCACCCCGGGCTCTGTCCTTGGTCCTGCTGCGTGGCAGGGTGCCCGGGACGGGGTCCGGAGGGACCGGGGAGGCGTCCCATGCGCCTCCGGGCTTGGGAGCCCCGGCTGGGTCCAGGGGCCCGGGCGGGCCCCGGGTCGGGTGCTCAGGCCCTGGGCCCTGTCTCCCAGCCTGCCGCACTGCCAAGGGCCCGGAAAGGGGTTCCGATGTGCCCGGGGAGCCTCCCCTTGCTTGTCTGTGTTCAGGAGCTCCATCCGGGGCCCCTGAGGGCCCCGGGGAGGGTGGCCTCCCCACCCCGGGCTCCGTCCTGGGTCCTGCCGCGGGGCAGGGTGCCCGGGACGGGGTCCGGCGGGCCCGGGGAGGCTTCCCCTGTGCCTCCGGGCCTGGGAGCCCCGGCTGGGTCCAGGGGCCCGGTCGGGGCCCCGGGTCGGGCGCTCCGGCCCTGGGCCCGGTCCCCCGGGCTGCCGCTCCACCCAGGGCCCAGGACAGGGGTCCGTCGGTCCCTTGCAGGCCTCCCCTGCTTGTCAAGGTGTAAGCGGGCCCCGGGTCGGAGGGCCCGCCGGCCCCTGGCAGCCTCCATGGCTGTGGCCCGGCTGGGGCCCCGGGCCTCCGGCCCGGCATGCCCCGGGCGCCCGCTCCCTCCTTCGT
>NC_136057.1:1016275534-1016278034 GCF_964261635.1 Lissotriton helveticus | reverse complement strand
CACCCAGCGGAGGAATGCCCGGGACCCATGGAGCCCGTCCTGGGCAATCTGACCTGCCGTCGGCCCGGAGAAGGGAGCGACGGACGCCCGGGGGGAGGAATGCCCGGGACGCATGGAGCCCATCCTGGGCACTTTGACATGCCATCGGCCTTGAGACCCGGGGGACGACTGCCCGGGAAGCATGGAGCCCGACCTGGGCACTCGCTCATGCCGTTGGCCTGGAGACCCGGGGGACGACTGCCCGGGGCGCATGGAGCCCGACCTGGGCACTCGCTCATGCCGTTGGCCTGGAGACCCGGGGGACGACTGCCCGGGACGCATGGAGCCCGTCCTGGGCACTTTGACATGCCGTTGGCCTGGAGGAGGGAAGCCCCGGGTGTTGTTACCCAGGCATAGCCCATCTGGTCCCCCTGGCAGAGAACCACCAGCCTTCCAGGGGTGTCCGGGCATACCCTTACCCCTAGTAATCCGGAGGAAAATTACCCCCCTTTCTTGTAATCTGTGCACACGAGTTGACAGAGGGGACCCAAGGCGTAAAAGTACCCGACCTCCTGGAGCCCTCGCTGGGATCGGGGAGGCAAATGGCACCTCATAGGGACTTCCAGGGAGGTTTGGCCATCTGGTCGCCCTTTTGGATAGCATTGCGTGCGACCAGATGGCCGAGGGGAAAGGTGCAACCAGGTGGCCGGGAACGAAAGGACTCCCTGCTTCCCACCCCGAGCCTTCGTGGTAGGGCTGCTGCCTGCCCACGCCGGGCAGGGCTCGGGGACCCCGGCTGGGCCTCAGGCACGGTGAGGACCACCGGAGCTCCCAGGCCCGGACGCCCGGGACGACGACTGCCCGGGACGCATGGAGCCCGTCCTGGGCACTTTGACATGCCGTCGGCCTGGAGACCCGGGGGACGACTGCCTGGGACGCATGGAGCCCGTCCTGGACATTTTGACATGCCGTCGGCCTGGAGACCCGGGGGACGACTGCCCGGAACGCATGGAGCCCGTCCTGGGCACTTTGACATGCCGTCGGCCTGGAGACCCGGGGGACGACTGCCTGGGACGCATGGAGCCCGTCCTGGACATTTTGACATGCCGTCGGCCTGGAGACCCGGGGGACGACTGCCCGGGATGCATGGAGCCCGTCCTGGGCACTTTGACATGCCGTCGGCCTGGAGACCCGGGGGACGACTGCCCGGGACGCATGGAGCCCGTCCTGGGCACTTTGACATGCCGTCGGCCCGGAGAAGGGAGCGCCGGACACCCAGGGAAGGACTGCCCGGGACCCATGGAGCCCGTCCTGGGCAATCTGACCTGCCGTCGGCCCAGGGAAGGGAGCGGCGGATGCCCGGGGGGAGGAATGCCCGGGACGCATGGAGCCCGTCCTGGGCACTTTGACATGCCGTCGGCCCGGAGACCCGTGGGACGACTGCCCGGGACGCATGGAGCCCGTCCTGGGCACTTTGACATGCCGTCGGCCTGGAGACCCGGGGGACGACTGCCCGGGACGCATGGAGCCCGTCCTGGGCACTTTGACATGCCGTCGGCCTGGAGATCCGGGGGACGACTGCCCGGGACGCATGGAGCCCGTCCTGGGCACTTTGACATGCCATCGGCCTGGAGACCCGGGGGACGACTGCCCAAGAGCCATGGAGCCCGTCCTGGGCAATTTGACAAGCCGTTGGCCTGGAGGAAGGAAGCCCCGGGTGGCCTAGGGAGGTGTTACCCAGGCATAGCCCATCTGGTCCCCCTAGCAGAGAACCACCAGCCTTGGAGGGGTGTCCGGGCATACCCTGCCCCCTAGTAATCCGGAGGGAAATTACCTGACTTTCTTGCAATCTGTGCACACAAGGTGACAGAGGGGACCCAAGGCGCGAAAGTACCCGACCTCCTGGAGCCCTCGCTGGGATCCGGGAGGCGAATGGCACCTCATCATGACTTCCAGGGCGACCAGATGGCCGGGACCAAAAGGACGCCAATCTGCCTGCCCCGGAGCTGCAGGGCTCTGGGGCTGCAGGGTTCCGGGGGCTGCAGAGCTGCAGGTCTCTGGGGCTGCAGGGCTCCGGGGCTTCAGGCCTCCCCGGGCCCTGATGGACCCTCCGTCCCGGGTACCTCCGACCCCCGGCCGGCTTGCAGGACGGAGGGGGGATTCCCGCACCACTGGGCCCTGCCGGACGGGGCTCAAGCCCCGGGCCCGGTCCCCGGCCCCAGTCCCGGCTTTCCAAACCCTATGCCGGGCCGGGGAGAGCCTCCCCTGGGCCCCCGGTGGACCCTCCGTCCCGGGCGCCCCGGACCCCCGGCCGGATTGCTGGACGGAGGGGTACCAGCACCCTCGGGGCCTGGCCAGATGGAGTTCAAGCCCCGGGTCCGGTCCCACCTTCCGAACCCTAGCCAGGCTGGGGAGAGCCTCCCCGGGAACCGGTGGAGCCCCGTCCCCAGCGCACGGACCCACTGGTGGCCTGCGGGACAGGGGGCTCCAGCACCCTCGGGGCCTGGCCAGATGGAATTCA
>NC_136057.1:1016255534-1016265534 GCF_964261635.1 Lissotriton helveticus | reverse complement strand
CCGACCGGGCCCCTGGACCCAGCCGGGGCTCCCAGGCCCGGAGGCACAGGGGAAGCCTCCCCGGGCCCGCCGGACCCCGTCCCGGGCACCCTGCCCCGCGGCAGGACCCAGGACGGAGCCCGGGGTGGGGAGGCCACCCTCCCCGGGGCCCTCAGGGGCCCCGGATGGAGCTCCTGAACACAGACAAGCAAGGGGAGGCTCCCCGGGCACATCGGAACCCCTTTCCGGGCCCTTGGCAGTGCGGCAGGCTGGGAGACAGGGCCCAGGGCCTGAGCACCCGACCCGGGGCCCGCCCGGGCCCCTGGACCCAGCCGGGGCTCCCAAGCCCGGAGGCGCATGGGACGCCTCCCCGGTCCCTCCGGACCCCGTCCCGGGCACCCTGCCACGCAGCAGGACCAAGGACAGAGCCCGGGGTGGGGAGGCCGCCCTCCCCGGGCCCTCAGGGGCCCTAGCCACTGCTCCTGAACCCAGCCAAGCAAGGGGAGGCTCCCCGGGCACATCGGAACCCCTTCCCGGGCCCTTGGCAGTGCGGCAGGCTGGGAGACAGGGCCCAGGGCCGGAGCACCCGACCCGGGGCCCGGCCGGGCCCCTGGACGCAGCCGGGGCTCCCAAGCCCGGAGGTGCATGGGACGCCTCCCCGGTCCCTCCGGACCCCGTCCCGGGCACCCTGCCACGCAGCAGGACCAAGGACAGAGCCCGGGGTGGGGAGGCCGCCCTCCCCGGGCCCTCAGGGGCCCTAGCCACTGCTCCTGAACCCAGCCAAGCAAGGGGAGGCTCCCCGGGCACATCGGAACCCCTTCCCGGGCCCTTGGCAGTGCGGCAGGCTGGGAGACAGGGCCCAGGGCCGGAGCACCCGACCCGGGGCCCGCCCGGGCCCCTGGACCCAGCCGGGGCTCCCAAGCCCGGAGGTGCATGGGACGCCTCCCCGGTCCCTCCGGACCCCGTCCCGGGCACCCTGCCACGCAGCAGGACCAAGGACAGAGCCCGGGGTGGGGAGGCCGCCCTCCCCGGGCCCTCAGGGGCCCTAGCCACTGCTCCTGAACCCAGCCAAGCAAGGGGAGGCTCCCCGGGCACATCGGAACCCCTTCCCGGGCCCTTGGCAGTGCGGCAGGCTGGGAGACAGGGCCCAGGGCCGGAGCACCCGACCCGGGGCCCGCCCGGGCCCCTGGACCCAGCCGGGGCTCCCAAGCCCGGAGGTGCATGGGACGCCTCCCCGGTCCCTCCGGACCCCGTCCCGGGCACCCTGCCACGCAGCAGGACCAAGGACAGAGCCCGGGGTGGGGAGGCCGCCCTCCCCGGGCCCTCAGGGGCCCTAGCCACTGCTCCTGAACCCAGCCAAGCAAGGGGAGGCTCCCCGGGAACAACGGAACCCATTCCTAGGCCCTTGGCAGTGCGGTAGGCTGGGAGACAGGGCCCAGGGCCGGAGCACCCGACCCGGGGCCCGCCCGGGCCCCTGGACCCAGCCGGGGCTCCCAAGCCCGGAGGTGCATGGGACGCCTCCCCGGTCCCTCCGGACCCCGTCCCGGGCACCCTGCCACGCAGCAGGACCAAGGACAGAGCCCGGGGTGGGGAGGCCGCCCTCCCCGGGCCCTCAGGGGCCCTAGCCACTGCTCCTGAACCCAGCCAAGCAAGGGGAGGCTCCCCGGGAACAACGGAACCCATTCCTAGGCCCTTGGCAGTGCGGTAGGCTGGGAGACAGGGACCAGGGCCGGAGCACCCGACCCGGGGCCCGCCCGGGCCCCTGGACCCAGCCGGGGCTCCCAAGCCCGGAGGTGCATGGGACGCCTCCCCGGTCCCTCCGGACCCCGTCCCGGGCACCCTGCCACGCAGCAGGACCAAGGACAGAGCCCGGGGTGGGGAGGCCGCCCTCCCCGGGCCCTCAGGGGCCCAAGCCACTGCTCCTGAACCCAGCCAAGCAAGGGTAGGCTCCCCGGGAACAACGGAACCCATTCCTAGGCCCTTGGCAGTGCGGTAGGCTGGGAGACAGGGACCAGGGCCGGAGCACCCGACCCGGGGGCCCGCCCGGGCCCCTGGACCCAGCCGGGGCTCCCAAGCCCGGAGGCGCATGGGACGCCTCCCCGGACCCATGGAGCCCGTCCTGGGCATTGAGCCATGCCGTTGGCCTGGAGATGGGTGCCCCGGACGCCCGGGGGAGGTCTGTCCGGGACACATGGAGCCCGTCCTGGGCATTGAACCATGTCGTTGGCCTGGAGAAGGGAGCCCCGGACGCCCGGGGGAGGACTGCCCGGTACCCGTGGAGCCCTTCCCGGGTACTTTGCAACGCCGTTGGCCTCCTGGAGATGGGTGCCCCGAACGCCCGGGGGGCGGGCTGCCCGGGACCCATGGAGCCCGTCCTGGGCACTCTGACCTGCTGTTGGCCCGGGGGGGAGGGACCCCAGACGACCGGGACCCGTGGAGCCCGTCCTTGGCACTCTGACAAGCCGTTGGCCCGGGGAAGGGAGCCCCAGACGACCGGGACCTGTGGAGCCCGTCCTGGGCACTCCTGTATGCAGTTGGCCCGGGGAAGGGAGCCCCGGACGTCCGGGACCCGTGGAGCCCGTCCTGGGCACTCCTGTATGCCGTTGGCCCGGGGAAGGGAGCCCCGGACGTCCGGGACCCGTGGAGCCCGTCCTGGGCACTCTGAAATGCTTTGGCCCGGGGAAGGGAGCCCCGGACACCCAGGGGGAGGACTGCCCGGGACCCGTGGAACTCGTCCTGGGCACTCTGACATGCCGTTGGCCCGGGGAAGGGAGCCCCGGACGTCCGGGACCCGTGGAGCCCGTCCTGGGCACTCCTGTATGCCGTTGGCCCGGGGAAGGGAGCCCCGGACGTCCGGGACCCGTGGAGCCCGTCCTGGGCACTCTGAAATGCTTTGGCCCGGGGAAGGGAGCCCCGGACACCCAGGGGGAGGACTGCCCGGGACCCGTGGAGCCCGTCCTGGGCACTCTGACAAGCCATTGGCCCGGGGAAGGGAGACCTGGACGCCCGGAACCCGTGGAGCCCGTCCTGGGCACTCTGAAATGCTTTGGCCTGGAGAAGGGAGCCCCCCCCGGACGCCCGGGGGAGGACTGCCCGGGACCCGTGGAACTGGTCCTGGGCACTCTGACATGCCGCTGGCCCGGGGAAGGGTGCCCCGGATGACCGGGGCCCGTGGAGCCCGTCCTGGGCACTCTGACATGCCGCTGGCCCGGGGAAGGGAGCCCCGGACGCCCGGGGCCCGTGGAGCCCGTCCCGGGCACTCTGCCATGCCGTCAGCCTGGATGGAGCCCCGGACGCCCGGGGGGACGAAGGCCCGGGACGCATGGAGCCTGTCCCGGGCACTCTGCCATGCCGTCGGCCTGGATGGAGCACCGGACGCCCGGGGGACGACTGCCCAAGAGCCATGGAGCCCGTCCTGGGCAATTTGACATGCAGTTGGCCTGGAGGAAGGAAGCTCCGGGTGGCCTAGGGAGGTGTTGCCCAGGCATATCCCATCTGGTCCCCATGGCAGAGAACCACCAAACCTGGAGGGGTGTCCGGGCATACCCTGCCCCATAGTAATCCGGAGGCAAATTACCCCCCTTTCTTGCAATCTGTGCACGCGAGGTGACAGAGGGGACCCAAGGCGTGAAAGAACCCGACCTCATGGAGCCCTCGCTGGGATCCGGGAGGCGAATGGCACCTCATTAAGACTTCCAGGGAAGTTCGGCCATCTGGTCCCCCCCCCCATAGGAAAGCGTTGCGGGCGACCAGATGCCCGAGGGGATCCGGGCGACCAGATGGCCGAGGGAATCCGGGCGACCAGATGGCCGGGCATGGAGGTGAAGCCGCCTGGACTCTTCCCCACCCCGTCCCCGTCCCCGTCCCCGTCCCGGGACGAATTCCCGGGACGCATGGAGCCCGTCCTGGCCACTTGACGTCCCGTCCTGGGCATTGAACCATGCCGTCGGCCTGGAGAAGGGAGCCCCCCCCGGACGCCCGGGGGAGGACTGCCCGGTACCCGTGGAGCCCTTCCCGGGTACTTTGCAACTCCGTTGGCCTCCTGGAGATGGGTGCCCAAGATGCCCGGGGGTGGGCTGCCCGGGACCCATGGAGCCCGTCCTGGGCACTTTTACATGCCGTCGGCCTGGAGGTGGGTGCCCTGGACGCCCGGGGGAGGCCTGCCCGGGACCCGTGGAGCCCCTCCCGGGTACTTTGCCAATGCCGTTGGCCTCATGGAGATGGGTGCCCCGGACGCCCGGGGGAGGACTGCCCGGTACCCGTGGAGTCCTTTCCGGGTACTTTGCAACGCTGTTGGCCTCCTGGAGATGGGTGCCCCGGACGCCCGGGGGAGGTCTGTCCGGGGCCCATGGAGCCCGTCCTGGGCAGTGTGACATGCCGTCGGCCTGGAGGTGGGAGCCCCGGACGCCCGGGGGAAGGCTGCCCGGGACCCGTGGAGCCCTTCCCGGGTACTTTGCCATCCCGTTGGCCTCCTGGAGATGGGTGCCCCGGACGCCCAGGGGCGGTCTGTCCGGGACACGTGGAGCCCGTCCTGGGCATTGAGCCATGCCGTTGGCCCGGAGAATGGAGCCCCCAGACGCCCGGGGGAGGTGTTGCCCAGGCATATCTCATCTGGTCCCCGGGCAGAGAACCACCAGCCCTGGAGAGGTGTCCGGGCGTACCCTGCCCCTAGTAATCCGGAGGGAAATTACCCCCCTTTCTTGCAATCCGTGCACGCGAGGTGACAGAGGGGACCCAAGGCGTAAAAGAACCCGAGCTCATGGAGCCCTAGCTGGGATCCGGGAGGCGAATGGCACCTCATCGGGACTTCCAGGGAAGCCCGGCCATCTGGTCGCCCCATTGGAAAGCATCGCGGGCGACCAGATGGCCCGGATCGAAAGGACTCCCAGCTCCCCATCCACCCCAAGCCTTCGCGGTAGGGTTCCTGACTGCCAGCCCACGCAAGGCAGGGCTCTTGGACCCCGGCTGGGCCTCAGGCGCAGGTTGGACCACCGGAGCTCTAGGGCCCGGACGACCTGGGGGAGGAATGCCCGGGACCCGTGGAGCCCGTCCTGGGTACTTTGACATGCCGTCGGCCTGGAGGTGGGTGCCCCGGACGCCCCGGGGGAAGCTGCCCGGGACCCATGGAGCCCGTCCTGGGTACTTTGACATTCCGTCGGCCTGGAGGTGGGTCCCCCGGACGCCCGGGGGGTGGTCTGCCCGGGACCCATGGAGCCCGTCCTGGGTACTTTGCCTATGCCGTTGGCCTCATGGAGATGGGTGCCCCGGACGCCCGGGGGGACGAATGCCCGGGACGCATGGAGCCCGTCCTGGGCACTTTTCCATGCCTTCGGCCTGGAGCCCCCAGACACCCAGGGGAGGACCACCGTGAAAGCCATGGAGCCCGACCCGGGCACTCTGCCATGCCGTCGGCCTGGATGGAGCCCCGGACGCCCGGGGGACGAATGCCCGGGACGCATGGAGCCCGTCCTGGGCACTTTTCAATGCCGTCAGCCTGGAAGGAGCCCCGGACGCCCGGGGGACGACTGCCCAGGAGCCATGGAGCCCGTCCTGGGCAATTTGACATGCAGTTGGCCTGGAGGAAGGAAGCCCCGGGTGGCCTAGGGAGGTGTTGCCCAGGCATAGCCCATCTGGTCCCCATGGCAGAGAACCACCAGCCTCGGAGGGGTGTCCGGGCGTACCCTTCTCCCTAGTAATCCGGAGGAAAATGACCCCCTTTTCTTGTAATCTGTGCACGCGAGGTGACAGAGGGGACCCAAGGCGCGAATGTACCCAACCTCCTGGAGCCCTCGCTGGGATCCGGGCGGCGAATGGCACCTCATCGGGACTTCCAGGGAAGTTCGGCCATCTGGTCGCCCCTCAGGAAAGCGTTGCGGGCGACCAGATGCCCGAGGGGATCCGGGCGAGCAGATGGCCGAGGGAATCTGGGCGATCAGATGGCTGGACACGGAAGTGAAGCCGCCTGGACTCTCCCGACCCTGTCCCCGTCCCCGTGCCCGTGCCCGGGACGCATGGAGCCCGTCCTGGGCACTTTTCCATGCCTTCGGCCTGGAGCCCCCAGACACCCAGGGGAGGACCACCGTGAAAGCCATGGAGCCCGACCCGGGCACTCTGCCATGCCGTCGGCCTGGATGGAGCCCCGGACGCCCGGGGGACAAATGCCCGGGACGCATGGAGCCCGTCCTGGGCACTTTTCCATGCCTTCGGCATGGAGCGCCCCGACACCCTGGGGAGGACCACCCTGGAAACCATGGAGCCCGACCCGGGCACTCTGCCATGCCGTCGGCCTGGATGGAGCCCCGGACGCCCGGGGGACAAATGCCCGGGACGCATGGAGCCCGTCCTGGGTACTTTTCCATGCCGTCGGCCAGGAGCCCCCTGACACCCAGGGGAGGACCACCGTGAAAACCATGGAGCCCGACCCGGGCACTCTGCCATACCGTCAGCCTGGATGTAGCCCCGGACGCCCGGGGGACGAATGCCCGGGACGCATGGAGCCCGTCCCGGGCACTCTGCCATGCCGTCCTGACAAATTCGTACGGACTCCTAACCTTACGACACGGATCGGAATCGAGCCCTCTCTGACCCAGCAGTTTCAGGCGCCCGGGGGACGAATGCCCGGGACGCATGGAGCCCGACCCGGGCACACTGCCTTGCCGCCGGCCTGGATGGAGCCCCGGACGCCCGGGGGACGAATGCCCGGGACGCATGGAGCCCGTCCCGGGCACTCTGCCATGCCGTCGGCCTGGATGGAGCCCCGGACGCCCGGGGGACGACTGCCCAAGAGCCATGGAGCCCATCCCGGGCACTCTGCCATGCCGTCCCGACAAATTCGTACGGACTCCTAACCTTCCGACACGGATCGGAATCGAGCCCTTTCTGACCCAGCAGATTTCAGGTTGATTTGCTATATACTTTACGTACGATTTTATGGGGGCCGATTCCGATCCGGTACGTAAAAGCAAATACGACCGACATGTCGGACAACCACGTACACCCAGGGGATAGGACTGCCCGGGTCACATGGACCCCGTCCTGGGCACTCTGATCTGCCGCCGGCGCCGGGGATCGAACCGTGATCACCAGATGGGGATATCCCAAAAATCTGGCATGGATACGGCCCGCCAGGACAGGTTTGGGCACCCCTGTTGTACGGACTCCCAAGCCCTACGGTCCTTCTGACACGGATCGGAATCGAACCCAGCAGATTTCGCGTTGACTGCCTCTATATCAGGGGTGCCCAAACCAGTCCTGGCGGGCCGTATCCATGCCAGATTTTTGGGATATCCCCATCTGGGGATCACGGTTCGATCCCCGGCACCGGCGGCAGATTAGCCCAGCACCAGGTGACTCTGGGAAATAGCTGGCGCCGCGGCTAGGGCGGCTGACTCCGGAATCTGGAGATTTTTTTATTTAAGGTTTTTGTAGAGCGCGTAGTAACCCTCGAGCATCCCAGAGATCAGGGTTCGATCCCCGGCACCGGCCGCAGATTAGCCCAGCACCACGTGACTCTGGGAAATAGCTGGCGCCGCGGCTAGGGAGGCTGACTCCGGAATCTGGAGATCACGGTTCGATCCCCGGCACCGGCGGCAGATTAGCCCAGCACCAGGTGACTCTGGGAAATAGCTGGCGCCGCGGCTAGGGCGGCTGACTCCGGAATCTGGAGATTTTTTTATTTAAGGTTTTTGTAGAGCGCGTAGTAACCCTCGAGCATCCCAGAGATCAGGGTTCGATCCCCGGCACCGGCCGCAGATTAGCCCAGCACCATTTGACTCTGGGCAATAGCTTGCTTAATCTTCCCAACGGCCCCTAGCGCCTAGAGACCCTTACGGGTGATTGTGCGCCTTACAAATGTGGATTATTATTATTATTATTATTATTTGGGCCGATTCCGATCCGGTTCGTAAAAGCACATCTGCCCGAATCTGTCGGACAACCACGTACGCCCGGGAGAGGACTGCCCGGGACCCGTGGAGCCCGTCCTGGTCACTCTGACCTGCCATCGGCCTGGAGAAGGGAGCGCCGGACGCCCGGGGGGAGGACTGCCCGGGACCCGTGGAGCCCGTCCTGGGCACTCTGACCTGCCGTCTGCCCGGGGAAGGGAGCCCCGGACGCCCGGGGGGAGGACTGCCCGGGACCCATGGAGCCCGTCCTGGGCACTCTGACCTGCCGACGGCCCGGGGAAGGGAGCCCCGGACGCCCGGGGGAGGACTGCCCGGGACCCGTGGAACTCGTCCTGGGCACTCTGACTTTCTGCTGACCCGGGGAAGGGAACCCCGGACGCCCGGGAGCCGTGGAGCCCGTCCTGGGCACTCTGACAAGCCGTCGGACCGGGGAAGGGAGCCCCGGACGCCCGGGACCCGTGGAGCCTGTCCTGGGAACTCCGGCATGCCGTTGGCCCAGGGAAGGGAGTCCCAGATACCCGGGACCCGTGGAGCCCGTCATGGGCACTCTGACAAGCCGGTGTCCCGGGGAAGGGAGCCCCGGACGCCGGGGACTCGTGGAGCCCGTCCTGGGCACTCTGGCATGCCGTTGGCACGGGGAAGGGAGCCCCAGATGCCCGGGACCCGTGGAGCCCGTCCTGGGCACTCTGACAAGCCGTTGTCCCGGGGAAGGGAGCCCCGGACGCCGGGGACTCGTGAAGCCCGTCCTGGGCACTCTGGCATGCCGTTGGCCCGGGGAAGGGAGCCCAAGATGCCCGGGACCCGTGGAGCCCGTCCTGGGCACTCTGACAAGCCGTTGTCCCAGGGAAGGGAGCCCCGGACGCCCGGGACTCGTGGAGCCCGTCCTGGGCATTCTGGCATGCCGTTGGCCCGGGGAAGGGAGCCCCGGACGTCCGGGGCCCGTGGAGCCCATCCTGGGCACTCTGACAAGCCGTTGGCCCGGGGAAGGGAGAGCCGGACACCCAGCGGAGGAATGCCCGGGACCCATGGAGCCCGTCCTGGGCAATCTGACCTGCCGTCGGCCCGGAGAAGGGAGCGACGGACGCCCGGGGGGAGGAATGCCCGGGACGCATGGAGCCCATCCTGGGCACTTTGACATGCCATCGGCCTTGAGACCCGGGGGACGACTGCCCGGGAAGCATGGAGCCCGACCTGGGCACTCGCTCATGCCGTTGGCCTGGAGACCCGGGGGACGACTGCCCGGGGCGCATGGAGCCCGACCTGGGCACTCGCTCATGCCGTTGGCCTGGAGACCCGGGGGACGACTGCCCGGGACGCATGGAGCCCGTCCTGGGCACTTTGACATGCCGTTGGCCTGGAGGAGGGAAGCCCCGGGTGTTGTTACCCAGGCATAGCCCATCTGGTCCCCCTGGCAGAGAACCACCAGCCTTCCAGGGGTGTCCGGGCATACCCTTACCCCTAGTAATCCGGAGGAAAATTACCCCCCTTTCTTGTAATCTGTGCACACGAGTTGACAGAGGGGACCCAAGGCGTAAAAGTACCCGACCTCCTGGAGCCCTCGCTGGGATCGGGGAGGCAAATGGCACCTCATAGGGACTTCCAGGGAGGTTTGGCCATCTGGTCGCCCTTTTGGATAGCATTGCGTGCGACCAGATGGCCGAGGGGAAAGGTGCAACCAGGTGGCCGGGAACGAAAGGACTCCCTGCTTCCCACCCCGAGCCTTCGTGGTAGGGCTGCTGCCTGCCCACGCCGGGCAGGGCTCGGGGACCCCGGCTGGGCCTCAGGCACGGTGAGGACCACCGGAGCTCCCAGGCCCGGACGCCCGGGACGACGACTGCCCGGGACGCATGGAGCCCGTCCTGGGCACTTTGACATGCCGTCGGCCTGGAGACCCGGGGGACGACTGCCTGGGACGCATGGAGCCCGTCCTGGACATTTTGACATGCCGTCGGCCTGGAGACCCGGGGGACGACTGCCCGGAACGCATGGAGCCCGTCCTGGGCACTTTGACATGCCGTCGGCCTGGAGACCCGGGGGACGACTGCCTGGGACGCATGGAGCCCGTCCTGGACATTTTGACATGCCGTCGGCCTGGAGACCCGGGGGACGACTGCCCG
>NC_136057.1:1016233034-1016243034 GCF_964261635.1 Lissotriton helveticus | reverse complement strand
GGGCCCAGGGCCGGAGCACCCGACCCGGGGCCCGCCCGGGCCCCTGGACCCAGCCGGGGCTCCCAAGCCCGGAGGTGCATGGGACGCCTCCCCGGTCCCTCCGGACCCCGTCCCGGGCACCCTGCCACGCAGCAGGACCAAGGACAGAGCCCGGGGTGGGGAGGCCGCCCTCCCCGGGCCCTCAGGGGCCCTAGCCACTGCTCCTGAACCCAGCCAAGCAAGGGGAGGCTCCCCGGGAACAACGGAACCCATTCCTAGGCCCTTGGCAGTGCGGTAGGCTGGGAGACAGGGCCCAGGGCCGGAGCACCCGACCCGGGGCCCGCCCGGGCCCCTGGACCCAGCCGGGGCTCCCAAGCCCGGAGGTGCATGGGACGCCTCCCCGGTCCCTCCGGACCCCGTCCCGGGCACCCTGCCACGCAGCAGGACCAAGGACAGAGCCCGGGGTGGGGAGGCCGCCCTCCCCGGGCCCTCAGGGGCCCTAGCCACTGCTCCTGAACCCAGCCAAGCAAGGGGAGGCTCCCCGGGAACAACGGAACCCATTCCTAGGCCCTTGGCAGTGCGGTAGGCTGGGAGACAGGGACCAGGGCCGGAGCACCCGACCCGGGGCCCGCCCGGGCCCCTGGACCCAGCCGGGGCTCCCAAGCCCGGAGGTGCATGGGACGCCTCCCCGGTCCCTCCGGACCCCGTCCCGGGCACCCTGCCACGCAGCAGGACCAAGGACAGAGCCCGGGGTGGGGAGGCCGCCCTCCCCGGGCCCTCAGGGGCCCAAGCCACTGCTCCTGAACCCAGCCAAGCAAGGGTAGGCTCCCCGGGAACAACGGAACCCATTCCTAGGCCCTTGGCAGTGCGGTAGGCTGGGAGACAGGGACCAGGGCCGGAGCACCCGACCCGGGGGCCCGCCCGGGCCCCTGGACCCAGCCGGGGCTCCCAAGCCCGGAGGCGCATGGGACGCCTCCCCGGACCCATGGAGCCCGTCCTGGGCATTGAGCCATGCCGTTGGCCTGGAGATGGGTGCCCCGGACGCCCGGGGGAGGTCTGTCCGGGACACATGGAGCCCGTCCTGGGCATTGAACCATGTCGTTGGCCTGGAGAAGGGAGCCCCGGACGCCCGGGGGAGGACTGCCCGGTACCCGTGGAGCCCTTCCCGGGTACTTTGCAACGCCGTTGGCCTCCTGGAGATGGGTGCCCCGAACGCCCGGGGGGCGGGCTGCCCGGGACCCATGGAGCCCGTCCTGGGCACTCTGACCTGCTGTTGGCCCGGGGGGGAGGGACCCCAGACGACCGGGACCCGTGGAGCCCGTCCTTGGCACTCTGACAAGCCGTTGGCCCGGGGAAGGGAGCCCCAGACGACCGGGACCTGTGGAGCCCGTCCTGGGCACTCCTGTATGCCGTTGGCCCGGGGAAGGGAGCCCCGGACGTCCGGGACCCGTGGAGCCCGTCCTGGGCACTCCTGTATGCCGTTGGCCCGGGGAAGGGAGCCCCGGACGTCCGGGACCCGTGGAGCCCGTCCTGGGCACTCTGAAATGCTTTGGCCCGGGGAAGGGAGCCCCGGACACCCAGGGGGAGGACTGCCCGGGACCCGTGGAACTCGTCCTGGGCACTCTGACATGCCGTTGGCCCGGGGAAGGGAGCCCCGGACGTCCGGGACCCGTGGAGCCCGTCCTGGGCACTCCTGTATGCCGTTGGCCCGGGGAAGGGAGCCCCGGACGTCCGGGACCCGTGGAGCCCGTCCTGGGCACTCTGAAATGCTTTGGCCCGGGGAAGGGAGCCCCGGACACCCAGGGGGAGGACTGCCCGGGACCCGTGGAGCCCGTCCTGGGCACTCTGACAAGCCATTGGCCCGGGGAAGGGAGACCTGGACGCCCGGAACCCGTGGAGCCCGTCCTGGGCACTCTGAAATGCTTTGGCCTGGAGAAGGGAGCCCCCCCCGGACGCCCGGGGGAGGACTGCCCGGGACCCGTGGAACTGGTCCTGGGCACTCTGACATGCCGCTGGCCCGGGGAAGGGTGCCCCGGATGACCGGGGCCCGTGGAGCCCGTCCTGGGCACTCTGACATGCCGCTGGCCCGGGGAAGGGAGCCCCGGACGCCCGGGGCCCGTGGAGCCCGTCCCGGGCACTCTGCCATGCCGTCAGCCTGGATGGAGCCCCGGACGCCCGGGGGGACGAAGGCCCGGGACGCATGGAGCCTGTCCCGGGCACTCTGCCATGCCGTCGGCCTGGATGGAGCACCGGACGCCCGGGGGACGACTGCCCAAGAGCCATGGAGCCCGTCCTGGGCAATTTGACATGCAGTTGGCCTGGAGGAAGGAAGCTCCGGGTGGCCTAGGGAGGTGTTGCCCAGGCATATCCCATCTGGTCCCCATGGCAGAGAACCACCAAACCTGGAGGGGTGTCCGGGCATACCCTGCCCCATAGTAATCCGGAGGCAAATTACCCCCCTTTCTTGCAATCTGTGCACGCGAGGTGACAGAGGGGACCCAAGGCGTGAAAGAACCCGACCTCATGGAGCCCTCGCTGGGATCCGGGAGGCGAATGGCACCTCATTAAGACTTCCAGGGAAGTTCGGCCATCTGGTCCCCCCCCCCATAGGAAAGCGTTGCGGGCGACCAGATGCCCGAGGGGATCCGGGCGACCAGATGGCCGAGGGAATCCGGGCGACCAGATGGCCGGGCATGGAGGTGAAGCCGCCTGGACTCTTCCCCACCCCGTCCCCGTCCCCGTCCCCGTCCCGGGACGAATTCCCGGGACGCATGGAGCCCGTCCTGGCCACTTGACGTCCCGTCCTGGGCATTGAACCATGCCGTCGGCCTGGAGAAGGGAGCCCCCCCCGGACGCCCGGGGGAGGACTGCCCGGTACCCGTGGAGCCCTTCCCGGGTACTTTGCAACTCCGTTGGCCTCCTGGAGATGGGTGCCCAAGATGCCCGGGGGTGGGCTGCCCGGGACCCATGGAGCCCGTCCTGGGCACTTTTACATGCCGTCGGCCTGGAGGTGGGTGCCCTGGACGCCCGGGGGAGGCCTGCCCGGGACCCGTGGAGCCCCTCCCGGGTACTTTGCCAATGCCGTTGGCCTCATGGAGATGGGTGCCCCGGACGCCCGGGGGAGGACTGCCCGGTACCCGTGGAGTCCTTTCCGGGTACTTTGCAACGCTGTTGGCCTCCTGGAGATGGGTGCCCCGGACGCCCGGGGGAGGTCTGTCCGGGGCCCATGGAGCCCGTCCTGGGCAGTGTGACATGCCGTCGGCCTGGAGGTGGGAGCCCCGGACGCCCGGGGGAAGGCTGCCCGGGACCCGTGGAGCCCTTCCCGGGTACTTTGCCATCCCGTTGGCCTCCTGGAGATGGGTGCCCCGGACGCCCAGGGGCGGTCTGTCCGGGACACGTGGAGCCCGTCCTGGGCATTGAGCCATGCCGTTGGCCCGGAGAATGGAGCCCCCAGACGCCCGGGGGAGGTGTTGCCCAGGCATATCTCATCTGGTCCCCGGGCAGAGAACCACCAGCCCTGGAGAGGTGTCCGGGCGTACCCTGCCCCTAGTAATCCGGAGGGAAATTACCCCCCTTTCTTGCAATCCGTGCACGCGAGGTGACAGAGGGGACCCAAGGCGTAAAAGAACCCGAGCTCATGGAGCCCTAGCTGGGATCCGGGAGGCGAATGGCACCTCATCGGGACTTCCAGGGAAGCCCGGCCATCTGGTCGCCCCATTGGAAAGCATCGCGGGCGACCAGATGGCCCGGATCGAAAGGACTCCCAGCTCCCCATCCACCCCAAGCCTTCGCGGTAGGGTTCCTGACTGCCAGCCCACGCAAGGCAGGGCTCTTGGACCCCGGCTGGGCCTCAGGCGCAGGTTGGACCACCGGAGCTCTAGGGCCCGGACGACCTGGGGGAGGAATGCCCGGGACCCGTGGAGCCCGTCCTGGGTACTTTGACATGCCGTCGGCCTGGAGGTGGGTGCCCCGGACGCCCCGGGGGAAGCTGCCCGGGACCCATGGAGCCCGTCCTGGGTACTTTGACATTCCGTCGGCCTGGAGGTGGGTCCCCCGGACGCCCGGGGGGTGGTCTGCCCGGGACCCATGGAGCCCGTCCTGGGTACTTTGCCTATGCCGTTGGCCTCATGGAGATGGGTGCCCCGGACGCCCGGGGGGACGAATGCCCGGGACGCATGGAGCCCGTCCTGGGCACTTTTCCATGCCTTCGGCCTGGAGCCCCCAGACACCCAGGGGAGGACCACCGTGAAAGCCATGGAGCCCGACCCGGGCACTCTGCCATGCCGTCGGCCTGGATGGAGCCCCGGACGCCCGGGGGACGAATGCCCGGGACGCATGGAGCCCGTCCTGGGCACTTTTCAATGCCGTCAGCCTGGAAGGAGCCCCGGACGCCCGGGGGACGACTGCCCAGGAGCCATGGAGCCCGTCCTGGGCAATTTGACATGCAGTTGGCCTGGAGGAAGGAAGCCCCGGGTGGCCTAGGGAGGTGTTGCCCAGGCATAGCCCATCTGGTCCCCATGGCAGAGAACCACCAGCCTCGGAGGGGTGTCCGGGCGTACCCTTCTCCCTAGTAATCCGGAGGAAAATGACCCCCTTTTCTTGTAATCTGTGCACGCGAGGTGACAGAGGGGACCCAAGGCGCGAATGTACCCAACCTCCTGGAGCCCTCGCTGGGATCCGGGCGGCGAATGGCACCTCATCGGGACTTCCAGGGAAGTTCGGCCATCTGGTCGCCCCTCAGGAAAGCGTTGCGGGCGACCAGATGCCCGAGGGGATCCGGGCGAGCAGATGGCCGAGGGAATCTGGGCGATCAGATGGCTGGACACGGAAGTGAAGCCGCCTGGACTCTCCCGACCCTGTCCCCGTCCCCGTGCCCGTGCCCGGGACGCATGGAGCCCGTCCTGGGCACTTTTCCATGCCTTCGGCCTGGAGCCCCCAGACACCCAGGGGAGGACCACCGTGAAAGCCATGGAGCCCGACCCGGGCACTCTGCCATGCCGTCGGCCTGGATGGAGCCCCGGACGCCCGGGGGACAAATGCCCGGGACGCATGGAGCCCGTCCTGGGCACTTTTCCATGCCTTCGGCATGGAGCGCCCCGACACCCTGGGGAGGACCACCCTGGAAACCATGGAGCCCGACCCGGGCACTCTGCCATGCCGTCGGCCTGGATGGAGCCCCGGACGCCCGGGGGACAAATGCCCGGGACGCATGGAGCCCGTCCTGGGTACTTTTCCATGCCGTCGGCCAGGAGCCCCCTGACACCCAGGGGAGGACCACCGTGAAAACCATGGAGCCCGACCCGGGCACTCTGCCATACCGTCAGCCTGGATGTAGCCCCGGACGCCCGGGGGACGAATGCCCGGGACGCATGGAGCCCGTCCCGGGCACTCTGCCATGCCGTCCTGACAAATTCGTACGGACTCCTAACCTTACGACACGGATCGGAATCGAGCCCTCTCTGACCCAGCAGTTTCAGGCGCCCGGGGGACGAATGCCCGGGACGCATGGAGCCCGACCCGGGCACACTGCCTTGCCGCCGGCCTGGATGGAGCCCCGGACGCCCGGGGGACGAATGCCCGGGACGCATGGAGCCCGTCCCGGGCACTCTGCCATGCCGTCGGCCTGGATGGAGCCCCGGACGCCCGGGGGACGACTGCCCAAGAGCCATGGAGCCCATCCCGGGCACTCTGCCATGCCGTCCCGACAAATTCGTACGGACTCCTAACCTTCCGACACGGATCGGAATCGAGCCCTTTCTGACCCAGCAGATTTCAGGTTGATTTGCTATATACTTTACGTACGATTTTATGGGGGCCGATTCCGATCCGGTACGTAAAAGCAAATACGACCGACATGTCGGACAACCACGTACACCCAGGGGATAGGACTGCCCGGGTCACATGGACCCCGTCCTGGGCACTCTGATCTGCCGCCGGCGCCGGGGATCGAACCGTGATCACCAGATGGGGATATCCCAAAAATCTGGCATGGATACGGCCCGCCAGGACAGGTTTGGGCACCCCTGTTGTACGGACTCCCAAGCCCTACGGTCCTTCTGACACGGATCGGAATCGAACCCAGCAGATTTCGCGTTGACTGCCTCTATATCAGGGGTGCCCAAACCAGTCCTGGCGGGCCGTATCCATGCCAGATTTTTGGGATATCCCCATCTGGGGATCACGGTTCGATCCCCGGCACCGGCGGCAGATTAGCCCAGCACCAGGTGACTCTGGGAAATAGCTGGCGCCGCGGCTAGGGCGGCTGACTCCGGAATCTGGAGATTTTTTTATTTAAGGTTTTTGTAGAGCGCGTAGTAACCCTCGAGCATCCCAGAGATCAGGGTTCGATCCCCGGCACCGGCCGCAGATTAGCCCAGCACCACGTGACTCTGGGAAATAGCTGGCGCCGCGGCTAGGGAGGCTGACTCCGGAATCTGGAGATCACGGTTCGATCCCCGGCACCGGCGGCAGATTAGCCCAGCACCAGGTGACTCTGGGAAATAGCTGGCGCCGCGGCTAGGGCGGCTGACTCCGGAATCTGGAGATTTTTTTATTTAAGGTTTTTGTAGAGCGCGTAGTAACCCTCGAGCATCCCAGAGATCAGGGTTCGATCCCCGGCACCGGCCGCAGATTAGCCCAGCACCATTTGACTCTGGGCAATAGCTTGCTTAATCTTCCCAACGGCCCCTAGCGCCTAGAGACCCTTACGGGTGATTGTGCGCCTTACAAATGTGGATTATTATTATTATTATTATTATTTGGGCCGATTCCGATCCGGTTCGTAAAAGCACATCTGCCCGAATCTGTCGGACAACCACGTACGCCCGGGAGAGGACTGCCCGGGACCCGTGGAGCCCGTCCTGGTCACTCTGACCTGCCATCGGCCTGGAGAAGGGAGCGCCGGACGCCCGGGGGGAGGACTGCCCGGGACCCGTGGAGCCCGTCCTGGGCACTCTGACCTGCCGTCTGCCCGGGGAAGGGAGCCCCGGACGCCCGGGGGGAGGACTGCCCGGGACCCATGGAGCCCGTCCTGGGCACTCTGACCTGCCGACGGCCCGGGGAAGGGAGCCCCGGACGCCCGGGGGAGGACTGCCCGGGACCCGTGGAACTCGTCCTGGGCACTCTGACTTTCTGCTGACCCGGGGAAGGGAACCCCGGACGCCCGGGAGCCGTGGAGCCCGTCCTGGGCACTCTGACAAGCCGTCGGACCGGGGAAGGGAGCCCCGGACGCCCGGGACCCGTGGAGCCTGTCCTGGGAACTCCGGCATGCCGTTGGCCCAGGGAAGGGAGTCCCAGATACCCGGGACCCGTGGAGCCCGTCATGGGCACTCTGACAAGCCGGTGTCCCGGGGAAGGGAGCCCCGGACGCCGGGGACTCGTGGAGCCCGTCCTGGGCACTCTGGCATGCCGTTGGCACGGGGAAGGGAGCCCCAGATGCCCGGGACCCGTGGAGCCCGTCCTGGGCACTCTGACAAGCCGTTGTCCCGGGGAAGGGAGCCCCGGACGCCGGGGACTCGTGAAGCCCGTCCTGGGCACTCTGGCATGCCGTTGGCCCGGGGAAGGGAGCCCAAGATGCCCGGGACCCGTGGAGCCCGTCCTGGGCACTCTGACAAGCCGTTGTCCCAGGGAAGGGAGCCCCGGACGCCCGGGACTCGTGGAGCCCGTCCTGGGCATTCTGGCATGCCGTTGGCCCGGGGAAGGGAGCCCCGGACGTCCGGGGCCCGTGGAGCCCATCCTGGGCACTCTGACAAGCCGTTGGCCCGGGGAAGGGAGAGCCGGACACCCAGCGGAGGAATGCCCGGGACCCATGGAGCCCGTCCTGGGCAATCTGACCTGCCGTCGGCCCGGAGAAGGGAGCGACGGACGCCCGGGGGGAGGAATGCCCGGGACGCATGGAGCCCATCCTGGGCACTTTGACATGCCATCGGCCTTGAGACCCGGGGGACGACTGCCCGGGAAGCATGGAGCCCGACCTGGGCACTCGCTCATGCCGTTGGCCTGGAGACCCGGGGGACGACTGCCCGGGGCGCATGGAGCCCGACCTGGGCACTCGCTCATGCCGTTGGCCTGGAGACCCGGGGGACGACTGCCCGGGACGCATGGAGCCCGTCCTGGGCACTTTGACATGCCGTTGGCCTGGAGGAGGGAAGCCCCGGGTGTTGTTACCCAGGCATAGCCCATCTGGTCCCCCTGGCAGAGAACCACCAGCCTTCCAGGGGTGTCCGGGCATACCCTTACCCCTAGTAATCCGGAGGAAAATTACCCCCCTTTCTTGTAATCTGTGCACACGAGTTGACAGAGGGGACCCAAGGCGTAAAAGTACCCGACCTCCTGGAGCCCTCGCTGGGATCGGGGAGGCAAATGGCACCTCATAGGGACTTCCAGGGAGGTTTGGCCATCTGGTCGCCCTTTTGGATAGCATTGCGTGCGACCAGATGGCCGAGGGGAAAGGTGCAACCAGGTGGCCGGGAACGAAAGGACTCCCTGCTTCCCACCCCGAGCCTTCGTGGTAGGGCTGCTGCCTGCCCACGCCGGGCAGGGCTCGGGGACCCCGGCTGGGCCTCAGGCACGGTGAGGACCACCGGAGCTCCCAGGCCCGGACGCCCGGGACGACGACTGCCCGGGACGCATGGAGCCCGTCCTGGGCACTTTGACATGCCGTCGGCCTGGAGACCCGGGGGACGACTGCCTGGGACGCATGGAGCCCGTCCTGGACATTTTGACATGCCGTCGGCCTGGAGACCCGGGGGACGACTGCCCGGGACGCATGGAGCCCGTCCTGGGCACTTTGACATGCCGTCGGCCTGGAGACCCGGGGGACGACTGCCCGGGACGCATGGAGCCCGTCCTGGGCACTTTGACATGCCGTCGGCCCGGAGAAGGGAGCGCCGGACACCCAGGGAAGGACTGCCCGGGACCCATGGAGCCCGTCCTGGGCAATCTGACCTGCCGTCGGCCCAGGGAAGGGAGCGGCGGATGCCCGGGGGGAGGAATGCCCGGGACGCATGGAGCCCGTCCTGGGCACTTTGACATGCCGTCGGCCCGGAGACCCGTGGGACGACTGCCCGGGACGCATGGAGCCCGTCCTGGGCACTTTGACATGCCGTCGGCCTGGAGACCCGGGGGACGACTGCCCGGGACGCATGGAGCCCGTCCTGGGCACTTTGACATGCCGTCGGCCTGGAGATCCGGGGGACGACTGCCCGGGACGCATGGAGCCCGTCCTGGGCACTTTGACATGCCATCGGCCTGGAGACCCGGGGGACGACTGCCCAAGAGCCATGGAGCCCGTCCTGGGCAATTTGACAAGCCGTTGGCCTGGAGGAAGGAAGCCCCGGGTGGCCTAGGGAGGTGTTACCCAGGCATAGCCCATCTGGTCCCCCTAGCAGAGAACCACCAGCCTTGGAGGGGTGTCCGGGCATACCCTGCCCCCTAGTAATCCGGAGGGAAATTACCTGACTTTCTTGCAATCTGTGCACACAAGGTGACAGAGGGGACCCAAGGCGCGAAAGTACCCGACCTCCTGGAGCCCTCGCTGGGATCCGGGAGGCGAATGGCACCTCATCATGACTTCCAGGGCGACCAGATGGCCGGGACCAAAAGGACGCCAATCTGCCTGCCCCGGAGCTGCAGGGCTCTGGGGCTGCAGGGTTCCGGGGGCTGCAGAGCTGCAGGTCTCTGGGGCTGCAGGGCTCCGGGGCTTCAGGCCTCCCCGGGCCCTGATGGACCCTCCGTCCCGGGTACCTCCGACCCCCGGCCGGCTTGCAGGACGGAGGGGGGATTCCCGCACCACTGGGCCCTGCCGGACGGGGCTCAAGCCCCGGGCCCGGTCCCCGGCCCCAGTCCCGGCTTTCCAAACCCTATGCCGGGCCGGGGAGAGCCTCCCCTGGGCCCCCGGTGGACCCTCCGTCCCGGGCGCCCCGGACCCCCGGCCGGATTGCTGGACGGAGGGGTACCAGCACCCTCGGGGCCTGGCCAGATGGAGTTCAAGCCCCGGGTCCGGTCCCACCTTCCGAACCCT
>NC_136057.1:1016218034-1016223034 GCF_964261635.1 Lissotriton helveticus | reverse complement strand
CCGCTTACACCTTGACAAGCAGGGGAGGCCTGCAAGGGACCGACGGACCCCTGTCCTGGGCCCTGGGTGGAGCGGCAGCCCGGGGGACCGGGCCCAGGGCCGGAGCGCCCGACCCGGGGCCCCGACCGGGCCCCTGGACCCAGCCGGGGCTCCCAGGCCCGGAGGCACAGGGGAAGCCTCCCCGGGCCCGCCGGACCCCGTCCCGGGCACCCTGCCCCGCGGCAGGACCCAGGACGGAGCCCGGGGTGGGGAGGCCACCCTCCCCGGGGCCCTCAGGGGCCCCGGATGGAGCTCCTGAACACAGACAAGCAAGGGGAGGCTCCCCGGGCACATCGGAACCCCTTTCCGGGCCCTTGGCAGTGCGGCAGGCTGGGAGACAGGGCCCAGGGCCTGAGCACCCGACCCGGGGCCCGCCCGGGCCCCTGGACCCAGCCGGGGCTCCCAAGCCCGGAGGCGCATGGGACGCCTCCCCGGTCCCTCCGGACCCCGTCCCGGGCACCCTGCCACGCAGCAGGACCAAGGACAGAGCCCGGGGTGGGGAGGCCGCCCTCCCCGGGCCCTCAGGGGCCCTAGCCACTGCTCCTGAACCCAGCCAAGCAAGGGGAGGCTCCCCGGGCACATCGGAACCCCTTCCCGGGCCCTTGGCAGTGCGGCAGGCTGGGAGACAGGGCCCAGGGCCGGAGCACCCGACCCGGGGCCCGGCCGGGCCCCTGGACGCAGCCGGGGCTCCCAAGCCCGGAGGTGCATGGGACGCCTCCCCGGTCCCTCCGGACCCCGTCCCGGGCACCCTGCCACGCAGCAGGACCAAGGACAGAGCCCGGGGTGGGGAGGCCGCCCTCCCCGGGCCCTCAGGGGCCCTAGCCACTGCTCCTGAACCCAGCCAAGCAAGGGGAGGCTCCCCGGGCACATCGGAACCCCTTCCCGGGCCCTTGGCAGTGCGGCAGGCTGGGAGACAGGGCCCAGGGCCGGAGCACCCGACCCGGGGCCCGCCCGGGCCCCTGGACCCAGCCGGGGCTCCCAAGCCCGGAGGTGCATGGGACGCCTCCCCGGTCCCTCCGGACCCCGTCCCGGGCACCCTGCCACGCAGCAGGACCAAGGACAGAGCCCGGGGTGGGGAGGCCGCCCTCCCCGGGCCCTCAGGGGCCCTAGCCACTGCTCCTGAACCCAGCCAAGCAAGGGGAGGCTCCCCGGGCACATCGGAACCCCTTCCCGGGCCCTTGGCAGTGCGGCAGGCTGGGAGACAGGGCCCAGGGCCGGAGCACCCGACCCGGGGCCCGCCCGGGCCCCTGGACCCAGCCGGGGCTCCCAAGCCCGGAGGTGCATGGGACGCCTCCCCGGTCCCTCCGGACCCCGTCCCGGGCACCCTGCCACGCAGCAGGACCAAGGACAGAGCCCGGGGTGGGGAGGCCGCCCTCCCCGGGCCCTCAGGGGCCCTAGCCACTGCTCCTGAACCCAGCCAAGCAAGGGGAGGCTCCCCGGGAACAACGGAACCCATTCCTAGGCCCTTGGCAGTGCGGTAGGCTGGGAGACAGGGCCCAGGGCCGGAGCACCCGACCCGGGGCCCGCCCGGGCCCCTGGACCCAGCCGGGGCTCCCAAGCCCGGAGGTGCATGGGACGCCTCCCCGGTCCCTCCGGACCCCGTCCCGGGCACCCTGCCACGCAGCAGGACCAAGGACAGAGCCCGGGGTGGGGAGGCCGCCCTCCCCGGGCCCTCAGGGGCCCTAGCCACTGCTCCTGAACCCAGCCAAGCAAGGGGAGGCTCCCCGGGAACAACGGAACCCATTCCTAGGCCCTTGGCAGTGCGGTAGGCTGGGAGACAGGGACCAGGGCCGGAGCACCCGACCCGGGGCCCGCCCGGGCCCCTGGACCCAGCCGGGGCTCCCAAGCCCGGAGGTGCATGGGACGCCTCCCCGGTCCCTCCGGACCCCGTCCCGGGCACCCTGCCACGCAGCAGGACCAAGGACAGAGCCCGGGGTGGGGAGGCCGCCCTCCCCGGGCCCTCAGGGGCCCAAGCCACTGCTCCTGAACCCAGCCAAGCAAGGGTAGGCTCCCCGGGAACAACGGAACCCATTCCTAGGCCCTTGGCAGTGCGGTAGGCTGGGAGACAGGGACCAGGGCCGGAGCACCCGACCCGGGGGCCCGCCCGGGCCCCTGGACCCAGCCGGGGCTCCCAAGCCCGGAGGCGCATGGGACGCCTCCCCGGACCCATGGAGCCCGTCCTGGGCATTGAGCCATGCCGTTGGCCTGAAGATGGGTGCCCCGGACGCCCGGGGGAGGTCTGTCCGGGACACATGGAGCCCGTCCTGGGCATTGAACCATGTCGTTGGCCTGGAGAAGGGAGCCCCGGACGCCCGGGGGAGGACTGCCCGGTACCCGTGGAGCCCTTCCCGGGTACTTTGCAACGCCGTTGGCCTCCTGGAGATGGGTGCCCCGAACGCCCGGGGGGCGGGCTGCCCGGGACCCATGGAGCCCGTCCTGGGCACTCTGACCTGCTGTTGGCCCGGGGGGGAGGGACCCCAGACGACCGGGACCCGTGGAGCCCGTCCTTGGCACTCTGACAAGCCGTTGGCCCGGGGAAGGGAGCCCCAGACGACCGGGACCTGTGGAGCCCGTCCTGGGCACTCCTGTATGCCGTTGGCCCGGGGAAGGGAGCCCCGGACGTCCGGGACCCGTGGAGCCCGTCCTGGGCACTCCTGTATGCCGTTGGCCCGGGGAAGGGAGCCCCGGACGTCCGGGACCCGTGGAGCCCGTCCTGGGCACTCTGAAATGCTTTGGCCCGGGGAAGGGAGCCCCGGACACCCAGGGGGAGGACTGCCCGGGACCCGTGGAACTCGTCCTGGGCACTCTGACATGCCGTTGGCCCGGGGAAGGGAGCCCCGGACGTCCGGGACCCGTGGAGCCCGTCCTGGGCACTCCTGTATGCCGTTGGCCCGGGGAAGGGAGCCCCGGACGTCCGGGACCCGTGGAGCCCGTCCTGGGCACTCTGAAATGCTTTGGCCCGGGGAAGGGAGCCCCGGACACCCAGGGGGAGGACTGCCCGGGACCCGTGGAGCCCGTCCTGGGCACTCTGACAAGCCATTGGCCCGGGGAAGGGAGACCTGGACGCCCGGAACCCGTGGAGCCCGTCCTGGGCACTCTGAAATGCTTTGGCCTGGAGAAGGGAGCCCCCCCCGGACGCCCGGGGGAGGACTGCCCGGGACCCGTGGAACTGGTCCTGGGCACTCTGACATGCCGCTGGCCCGGGGAAGGGTGCCCCGGATGACCGGGGCCCGTGGAGCCCGTCCTGGGCACTCTGACATGCCGCTGGCCCGGGGAAGGGAGCCCCGGACGCCCGGGGCCCGTGGAGCCCGTCCCGGGCACTCTGCCATGCCGTCAGCCTGGATGGAGCCCCGGACGCCCGGGGGGACGAAGGCCCGGGACGCATGGAGCCTGTCCCGGGCACTCTGCCATGCCGTCGGCCTGGATGGAGCACCGGACGCCCGGGGGACGACTGCCCAAGAGCCATGGAGCCCGTCCTGGGCAATTTGACATGCAGTTGGCCTGGAGGAAGGAAGCTCCGGGTGGCCTAGGGAGGTGTTGCCCAGGCATATCCCATCTGGTCCCCATGGCAGAGAACCACCAAACCTGGAGGGGTGTCCGGGCATACCCTGCCCCATAGTAATCCGGAGGCAAATTACCCCCCTTTCTTGCAATCTGTGCACGCGAGGTGACAGAGGGGACCCAAGGCGTGAAAGAACCCGACCTCATGGAGCCCTCGCTGGGATCCGGGAGGCGAATGGCACCTCATTAAGACTTCCAGGGAAGTTCGGCCATCTGGTCCCCCCCCCCATAGGAAAGCGTTGCGGGCGACCAGATGCCCGAGGGGATCCGGGCGACCAGATGGCCGAGGGAATCCGGGCGACCAGATGGCCGGGCATGGAGGTGAAGCCGCCTGGACTCTTCCCCACCCCGTCCCCGTCCCCGTCCCCGTCCCGGGACGAATTCCCGGGACGCATGGAGCCCGTCCTGGCCACTTGACGTCCCGTCCTGGGCATTGAACCATGCCGTCGGCCTGGAGAAGGGAGCCCCCCCCGGACGCCCGGGGGAGGACTGCCCGGTACCCGTGGAGCCCTTCCCGGGTACTTTGCAACTCCGTTGGCCTCCTGGAGATGGGTGCCCAAGATGCCCGGGGGTGGGCTGCCCGGGACCCATGGAGCCCGTCCTGGGCACTTTTACATGCCGTCGGCCTGGAGGTGGGTGCCCTGGACGCCCGGGGGAGGCCTGCCCGGGACCCGTGGAGCCCCTCCCGGGTACTTTGCCAATGCCGTTGGCCTCATGGAGATGGGTGCCCCGGACGCCCGGGGGAGGACTGCCCAGTACCCGTGGAGTCCTTTCCGGGTACTTTGCAACGCTGTTGGCCTCCTGGAGATGGGTGCCCCGGACGCCCGGGGGAGGTCTGTCCGGGGCCCATGGAGCCCGTCCTGGGCAGTGTGACATGCCGTCGGCCTGGAGGTGGGAGCCCCGGACGCCCGGGGGAAGGCTGCCCGGGACCCGTGGAGCCCTTCCCGGGTACTTTGCCATCCCGTTGGCCTCCTGGAGATGGGTGCCCCGGACGCCCAGGGGCGGTCTGTCCGGGACACGTGGAGCCCGTCCTGGGCATTGAGCCATGCCGTTGGCCCGGAGAATGGAGCCCCCAGACGCCCGGGGGAGGTGTTGCCCAGGCATATCTCATCTGGTCCCCGGGCAGAGAACCACCAGCCCTGGAGAGGTGTCCGGGCGTACCCTGCCCCTAGTAATCCGGAGGGAAATTACCCCCCTTTCTTGCAATCCGTGCACGCGAGGTGACAGAGGGGACCCAAGGCGTAAAAGAACCCGAGCTCATGGAGCCCTAGCTGGGATCCGGGAGGCGAATGGCACCTCATCGGGACTTCCAGGGAAGCCCGGCCATCTGGTCGCCCCATTGGAAAGCATCGCGGGCGACCAGATGGCCCGGATCGAAAGGACTCCCAGCTCCCCATCCA